>NW_023270763.1:8599511-8602877 GCF_011800145.1 Mirounga leonina
GAAGCCCCAGTCTGAGGGAGGAGTCATGGTCCTGGAAGCCCCAGTCTAAGGGGGGAGGCACAGACTTGATTTGGGAGCCCCGATCTGAGGGAGGCATGGAGGCTTTTCCTGGAAGCTTCGGTCAGACATTAATCAGGAGGGCTCCTTAGCAACTCTGTGCCCATGGGACATGGGTGGGTAGCCTGAGTCTAGCCAATGCCCCCTGCCTTGCTAGCCTACTAGGGGTAGGCACTGTGGGAGGTCTGGAGGGAGGTCCTGCCCCACCTGACACTGGGGTCCCTGCCACAGGCAGGGCCTGGGGGAAGGCATGGAGGCACAGGGGGCTCCTCCCCCAGCAGTGTACACAGTTCTGGGGAAAGGGTCTTAGGCCTGGTCGGGGTGAGACTCAGATTTCGGGGAGCCTGAGCCTGAGCCTAAACCTTAGACTGGACTCGACAGAGCCCAGTGACCTTGAGCTCTGGCACTCTCTGGGCCTCAGTTTACCCACCTCTCAAGTCCCTCCAGCATGGTCCAGGTTGGTTTGCTTGAGGAGAGGAATGAGTGGCTTGGGGGGATGGGGGGGAGACACAGGAAGGTCTCCACCAAGACCCCAGGCCCAAACGTGCACCCCCCGGGAGATGTCCTGGCTTATCCTCTCTTCCTGGCCCAGGGCTATGCCACCTCCCACCCTGCCCCAGGCACCTTCCCCTTCTGGATCTTGTCCCCCTCTCAGCCCCTCACAGCCTCACTTGGGGAAGGGCAGCCTGGGCCCCCGTGCCAGAGATGGGGGTGGGGGCAGCACAGACTCAGGACTCAGCCTCTCTGTCCAGAAGGCTCCCCTGAGGGCAGTGCCCCGTCTCTCCCGGGCCCCCAGCACTGGAGGGTAGCGGAAAGGGGAGGCGGCTTTCCTGCCCATCTCCAGAGCCCTCTCCCTCTCCCTCTCTCAGTTCTGTTCAGCATGATTCATTTCCATTTCATTCAGCTCCAAAGGTTCAGGGCTAGACCTCTCCTTCCTCAGAGCCCCTACTTCTGTCTCTGAGGCCCAGCAGGGACTCAGTGTCCGCTAGACGAGGGAGAAGGAGAGGAGCAGCCCAGATGGGGGGCTGGACCTCTAAGCGACTCCAGTTTAAGAGCCCACAGTGACCTGCAGCCACCAGGGAGAGCTTCGTTGGGGGCGTTGTTCTTTAAACCTCCCCTCAGGGACAGGAAGGAGGGGAAGGAGGGGAGGCACTGGCAAGAATGGATGGGGGCTCAGGAGGCGTGGGGATGAGAACCCTAAAGAGAGAGAGGAAGCATTGCTCATTCTCCCGTCTTGGGGTGTGGGGACAGGTGTTTGTCTTGTGACCTCTCTGGTGGGCCATCTCCCCTGAGCCACCCAGGACCCAGTCCCCAGACTTGGGGCTTGGGAGGCAGCTTCACTCACCCAGGCCTGTCCCCCGCTGGAGGCCGGTCAGCAGCAGCCACAGTGTCAGCCGCGGATACCGACCCCCACTGAGCCCCATGGCCAGGCCGAGCGTCTGACCGTCTGTCTGTCCCAGGGTCTGTCCGCAGCGCCCCCGAGCCTCCGCTGACTGCCGGGGGGATTGAGGCGGCTGCTTCTGGCACCTCCTGCAGCTCCTCCCAGGTGCCCCCTCTTCCCAAACAACTGGTTGGACAGGTTTGGGGGCAGAATCTGCTGGCCCTATGGGTTTGGCATCCCAGGGAGGGGTCTGAAGAGAACAATCAGTAGCTGCCACCAGGACAAGCCCGGACCCTCCCACCCCTGACTCCAAGCTCCAGGTCCAGGTAGCCCCAGTGACAGTCCGGCCAACAGTCCCAACCTGGCACCCAGGGCTCCCCACAGTCCCCAATGCTGAAGGGAGTTACCCTCCAGGGGCTTGACCAAGATCACCCAGCCAGCCAGGGCAGAGCCTCCGTGAGACGGTCACACCCAAAGGCAAGCTTGGGGGCACTCCCTGCAGCCTGGGCTCTGGAAGGGGGGATCCCCAAAATCGCCTTTCCTCCGCTCCTTATCCAGGTGACCCGTCCTCTCTTCTTCCTCCAGCTCTGGCTGCTGCCAGGACAGGGCAATTCTTCCCAAGACAGAAGGGTCCCAGATGGGGTCTGGGGCCAGGAATGGGGGTGGGGCTGGTGCCGAGCATGTACTGACCACCTTTCACCTAGATTGGAGCAGAGGTCCCTCATGGAGCACCCCCTGCCCCAAGCACCAGCCCCCCTCAGCCCAGCCTCTGCCCCTGGCCAGAGCCACCCTCCTAAAACTCAAACTCCTTTGGGGAGTACTTTAAAAAACATTTATTTATTTATTTATTTATCCCCCCCAACCAAGATTTATTTATTAATTTGAGACAGAGAGAGAGAGCACGAGTGGGAGGGGCAGAAGGAGAGGGAGAGAGAGAATCCCAGGCAGACTCCACGCTGAGCACAGAGCCCAATGCGGGGCTCAATCTCATGACCCCAAGATCACGACCTGAGCCAAAACCAAGAGTCAGATACCTAACGGATTATGGCACCCAGGCGCCCCTAAAACACATTTTTGAAACAATTATAAATATTCTCTAGTTATAATGCATTTACATGCTATTTGATTGCCAGCCCACATACACTTGTTTTTTTCCCCCAAAAGTACTTAAACGGTGACAATTATATATTACAGTGAACTTCAAAAGGGGCAAATACTCCTACCAACTATGTAATTGCCTGGTAGATTTTTTGTGACCGACTACTTGGACATGCTAACAGAGCATTTCTGATTTTTCAAGATTTGAAATCACTGTATTTCCATTCATGATTGACTCAGCTCCAAGGGAACCAGGCGCTGAAACCAGAGCAAAAGCTCAGGAAAGGCGGATGAGGTCAGGGTGAGTCTGGGTGAGCGTGGGGGGAGGCTCAGCCAAAGGGCCACCCAGACGACCTCTTTAAGGCTCTTGATGCTCAGCACCTCTGCGCCTTGGCTTAGGCCAGTCTCTTCCCTAAGGGCCCTGCTACCCAGCGCCCTTCAGTCCTAGCTACCCCAGGGATCGGCACTGCCAGAAATGTGCTCTGGATGGCCCTGGCGCCTCCCCTAAATGCACGCCGGGCACCTGGCCCGCATCTCTGTCTTCCGATCGCCGCAAGGTCACACGCTGTTACCTCAAGTACATCCCTGCACACACCTGTGCTCTGCTCCGGCTGACAGCTCCGTGAAGCGGGCGCTGGCCCTCCTATACTCGCGGGGTGCACAGAGGGGAGAAGAGGAGTGGGGGGCCAACCTGAGAGTCTGGGAGGGGCAGAGGGACCCAGCCCTCGGAGGGCTTTCTTTAACTCCCCAGCTTCTTATTTTTTTAAACATTTTTTTAAAGATTTTATTTATTTATTTATTTATTTATTTATTTATTTATTTATTTATTT
>NW_023270763.1:8602887-8699559 GCF_011800145.1 Mirounga leonina
TTTATTTATTTATTTATTTATTTATTTATTTATTTATTTATTTATTTATTTATTTGACAGAGAGCGTGAGCACAAGTAGGCAGAGCGGCAGGCAGAGGGAGAGGGAGATGCAGGCTTCCCGCGGAGCAGGGAGCCCCATGCGGGGCTTGATCCCAAGACCCTGGGATCACGACCTGAGCCGAAGGCAGACACTTAATGACTGAGCCACCCAGGCGCCCTCTTTCTACCTCTTAAAAGGTGTTGAGATTCAAATGAATAAATAAAATCTTAAAAAAAAAAATTAAAAAAGGGGGAGCCTGGTGGCTCAGATGGTTAAGCGTCTGCCTTTGGCTCAGGCCATGATCCTGGGGTCCTGGGATCGAGCCCCTCATTGGGCTCCCTGCTTGGAGGGGAGCCTGCTTCTCCCTCTTCCACTCCCCCTGCTTGTGTTCCCTCTCTTGCTGTCTCTCTGTCAAATAAATAAAATCTTTTAAAAAAAATAATAACCAATGTATGTAGCAAAGAATCAGAAGCACCTGCCCAGCAGAAGGGAGCTGGGCCATTTTTGTACACCACGGACATAGGCAATTCTCATTGACCCCTCTCAGCTTAACCCTGGACAAGCTCCCATATGTACCAGGGGTGTCCACAGCCCACTCGGGGTACCACTGGCTCAGTTTGTCCTGCCAAGCACAGGTATGAGGGCTCCTTCCCAGACTCCCAGGCCTCCAGGAGTCCTTCCTAGTCCCGCAAGATTCATCCTGGGGCTGTCGCAGGTGACAGCATGGAAGCCAGGCAGCAAGACAGGCTCAGCCAGGCTGGGGGATGCTCTCTCTCCCACGTTCCCAGGCAGGAGCCTGGTCAGCGAGCTGAGGGCCAGCCCCCACTCGGGCACAACTGGGCGTCACCAGAGTCAGCAGCTCCCAGCCGTGCCACGATGTAGGCACAATGATGACAGCAACAAGAAGGACCAGGGCAGACGCAAGGCCAGAGACGCCACCTCTGCCCACGGCCATTTTTCTACCCTGGGTCCGTGCTGGGACTTTGGCACAAGCTCAGGAGGAGAGAGAGGCCACACAAAGCGACCAACATCGGACCCACAGCCCGAGAGAGTGGACACCAGGAACCAGAGTTGCTAGGATTCAGAAAACAAAGAAGTCTGACATATCCTACACCTCGAAGCGCACATTCATGCCTGATTCGTGTGTGTGTGTGTGTGTGTGTTCAGGTCAGCTTCTTGACTTTCTGATTCATTTCTTGGATCAATCTGTATGGGCGTCAGTATCGGGCCATTTCAGCCACAGTAACCTTACCCCACGTTCTACTCGACCACAGTATAAATGATTTCCCCCGAATATACTGATGGCTGTATCCTTATTTGATGAATGTGTCTTTTCTTCATTAACAGTAACTCCCCCACTGTGTCCCCAGCGCTGAGGCACAAATTCAGATAATATGGACCCCTCCCTGCTCTGTGTATCTGGCCAGTTGGCCCATAGGTACCATCTTGTTTTATAGCATCGGGCTGACAACTACCATGTTGTGGTCTCACCTCTGGGTAGAGCCCAGCTTCTCTGCTGTGTCCCCTCTTCCTGGTCCAGATGTCCCCAGCCCCAGTGAGTCCCAGTGTGAAGGGTGTTGGCCCAGAATGCCCAGAGGGATGGGGTGGGGGGCATGCCAAGGACCTACCTTGCCTTGTACCTTTGGGGTGACTCATGGGACGAGGTGAGGCTTCCACCCACCCCTGAACACAGAGCAGCCAGCTAAAGGCTCCCAAAGGCCCACCCAGCTCCATTCACCAAACAAGGCCCCAGCTCCATGGCAACCATCACACCCTGTCCTGTGGAGGTGCACAGGGAGAAGCACTGGCCCTTCCAGGGGCAGCCAGGCTCTTCACCCCCCGCCCCCCAGCAGAGCCATGTCCCAGATTTGCAGTCTGGGGCTTTCTCGTGTAGAGAGGGGAAGTGCAGGTTACCCAGTCCCTTCCCCCTGCACCAGCGTGGCCTTGGGGCCGCTCACCAAACCCCGACAGAGACCTGTCTATGCCAATATCAAGGGGAAAAGACCCCAGAGTTCATGGACCCCACCCTGGTCCTGAATCTTTCCACTGCGTGGTGGTCCAGCCCCTCCCAGGTCTGCTTGAACACCCCCCAAAACAGGCAGCTCACCACCTACCTGGTCTAATTAAAGCATCACACACCTGGAATCATAAACCAGAAAGCTCTTTCAGTAGGGGAATGCCTCCTTTGAGTGAAATCTCACAATTCTGGGGCCAAGAGGCAAGTGACCCTGGCTCATTCCTGACCCACCTAAGCCTGGGGACAAGTCCTCCCTGCTCTGGGCCTACATGACCCCAGCTGGACACAGGGCAGCTGGAGGTCAGAAGACTGGGGCCTTTTTCATTGCTACGTTCAGTGTAGCTGCCCCACTGTTTATTGAGGGGCGACTGTGTGCCAGGACCACTGTGGGCAGAAGCTCGAGAGGCAAAGTGGGGGCCAGGAAAAAGGTGGGCACTTTATCCACTCATCCTTCCAATAGGCCATCAGAGAGGCCAACAGCTCTGCCTGCAGAGGACCTCACTCGGAAGAGGCACCCGGAGATGTCTGATGACCTGAGCCCACTCTCAGCCCCCAACCCCTCCTGCCCATCCCCCCACCTGCACGCCATGACACCCCCTGCCCGGGGGGCTCTCCCACTGCCCCGGCCCCATGGAGTTGGGGCTCAGACAAGGACAGGGTTCCAGGCACAGGGTTCGGAGGGCAAGGCTGAGCCTGGGGGTTCCATGAAACACTTGTGGGGGCTTTGAGCCACCTCCACTGGGGAGCAGGGGGAGCAGGGGGAGCAGAGGGAGCAGGGCTGGAGACCAGGAGGGAGAGGCCAGGATGACTAATGAGGCATTTCTCTCTGTCCCTCAGGGAGAGAAGTCAGGGAGAAGAATGGTTGTCAAGGGCAACACATTCTTTCCCATGGGTAACTCTAGCCTGTGTCACCCACAGGGAGTGGGGTTTCGGGGCAGCCACGACTGGAGTGTCTGACCCACAGAGCTTGGAGGTCTTCACTCGTTTTGTGGAGGAGAAACTGAGGCCAGGGCAGGGCTTCCTGGTGGGGGTCCCCCAGCAAATAAGGCAGAAAGGAGAACCCTGGACCCCTGTCTTGCACTGGGGTCTCTGCCTCAGGAGTCAGGGGCATCCAGTCTGGGACTAGTGTGGGGGATGGAAGGAGAGGGACAGGACATGGCTATAGAGGCTTCTGGTTTATGTGGGTGGGGGGGAAGGCCACCTAGAAAGCTGGGCCAGGGACAGTGAGCAGGTGGACCCCAGCCTACACCCAAGTCCATTCTGAAGTCTTCAGCCTGCTCAGTGGGCCCCCAGGCCCTGTCCTACCTCCAGGCCTCTGCGCACAAAAGCTTCTGCCTTCAGCTCGCCTGTTGGCTCCAGTTAAATGACCTCCCACTGACCCCGGCTCCATGCCTTCCACCTCCGCGAATGTTCTTGCCAACTCTGCTGTATGGTGGGTGGATCAGTCCTCTCGGGAGGCCATAGCTCGATGTCGCAGACCGGGGTGCTCAAACAAGGCTCGGGGCGCCTGCCATTCTTGATCTGGGGGCTGTGAGGTCAAGCCCCACGTTGGGCCCGGAGCTTACTTAAACAGCGAGTATCTGTTTTCTCACTCCGGAAGCGCAAGATCCAGTGGGCAGGGTTGGTTTCTTTGGAGACCTCTCTCCTTGGCATGCACTCGGCTGCCCAATGGTGGCCTGATCCCACGGTCTCTCCTCTGCGCTCATCCCTGGTGACCGTGTCCTCATCTTTTATCAAGACGCTAGTTGGATTGGATGACGTTCCACTCTAAAGGCCTCACTTAACTCCCTCTTTAACTTAATTCCCCCTTTAGAGACCCTGTCTCCAAATACAGTTGCATTCTGAGGCACTCTAGGAGTTAGAACTTCCATAGAATTTTCCACAATTTGGTCTATCACAGTGGGTGGGCCTCCCCTGTGTGTGGGACACTCCCTAAGGACAGGGACTGGATCTGAGCCCTCTGTATGACCTGGAGGGTCTCCAGGCTGGGTCCCTGGGTCCATTGTCCTGCCCAGAAGTGGGTACCCACCAGGAACTACCCCCTCTGCCCCCACACCTCTCCCCCCTCTCCCTTCCAGGGAGCGAGCAGGTGGGGTAGGCAGACTGCAGAGTGAGGAGTGAGGTGTGACAAGTCCAAGGGCTGGACCCTGGAGAGGCCCGCGCGCTCCCCCACATTGGCCCTGGGGGCCCTACTAGAAGGCCGACAGTCACAGAGCCCCACAAAGCTCTGAAGAGCCCTCAGCATTTAATGACATTCTTTTATTACAGTGAATATAAAGCACACTCCCCAGCTGTCTGGGGCCCGGCCACCTTCCTAGAGTGATAAATGGCTCACGTTCAGATGGTCTAGCTCCTGCCACTGCCTTCTTATGTCTGGGACACTGCCTTTCTGCTCTGTGTCCTCCCAGAGCCAGCCCTGGAGAATCACAGAAATGCGTCCCTCCTCCACAAGAACTCAGTCAGCCCCTCACCCACACCCAGGCACGCCAGCATGGCCCAGGCTCCCATGCAGCTAGGTGCCTACCAGTCATGCACCCACCCCAGACAAAGGAGTGGGTGCCGAGGCTAGCCCTTCCAGCCAGGGCATAGGCCACCATGCCCAGCTTCCAGACATGACCAGCCCAGAAGCTCCCATGGTAGGACTCCAAGGAATGCAGTTTGTTCTGCACTGGGATTCCCAGTGTGATCTCCAATCCCGGCTCTCTCAGGGTTTCCAGGAGCTTCCTAATCTCTTCCAGAACATTCCTTCCCCACTGAGCTCACCAAGGTTGGTACCTGCTCTTTGTGGCTGAGAACACACTGGGGGTGGGGGGCTTCCTGGGCTCTGTGGAGATGGTTTCCTGGGTGGGTGAAAGAGACCCCACTTTTCCTACCACTGGAATGTAGTTGTACCCAGTTAAAAATGATTAAGAAGTGATTCATCCAAATGAGAGGAGCAGCGAGTGATGGAACCCATGACAGGCAAATGAATGTCAGGACTTCTGTTTTCTTTTCCCCCCAAATTTTGCCAGTCATGGTGTCTTTCAAGATGATTAAAATGTTCTGAAGTTGGTTCTGATTTGCAACTCTGTGAATATGCTAGAAATCAGCAAACTGAACAGTTTAAGTAGGTACCCCGCATCATATTTGAATTATATCTCAATGAAGCTGGTATTTTTTTAAAAGAATGCAGGGCCGCCTAGGTGGCTCAGTCCTTAAGCGCCTGCCTTTGGCTCAGGTCATGATCCCAGGGTCCTGGGATCGAGCCCCGCATCGGGCTCCCTGCTCAGCGGGGAGCCTGCTTCTCCCTCTCCCACTCCCCCTGCTTGTGTTCCCTCCCTCGCTGTCTCGCTCTCTGTCAAATAAATAAATAAATAAAATCTTAAAAAAAAAAAAAAAGAGAATGTAAAGATGAATTTGCCTTTTATAAAGCAGTCAACAAGTGTCCATTAAAGACCTGCCGGGGAACCTGGCACTGTGCCAGCTCTGGGGCACCATGGTGAGCAAACCAGACACAGAGTCCCTGTCCTCCTGGAGTTTCCAGTCCAGTGGGAAAGATGCAAAACTCACTCTTTTAAATGTCTAATTACAAAATGGAAAACGTGCAGAGAAGGGAAAGAACGGGGATCCAAGAGAGCTGAAGGGACAGGAAGGACTTTCCTGAAGAAGAGACACAGGAGCTGAGGAAGCTCCTGAGCTGAGGAGCGAAGTGGAGAAGTGTTTTACACTGTGGGGGGAAAGCAAGTGCAAAGGCCCTGTGGCAGGAGGGCTAACCAGGCACCTGTGTGGCTGGAATAGAGAGAGCAAGGGATGGATTGATGGGGCCTTGAAACTGAGATGGCAAATCTAGATTCTGGTCTCGCAGCAGGAAGTCTCTGCAAGCAGTGAGCAAAGGTGGACACCATCAGGTTCCTAATCTGGTCCTTCTGGATACTGGGAGGAGGATAGGTTTGGGGGTCAGGAACACTGATGTGGAAAGACCAGCTAGAGATGGGGTGGCTGGCTGGGGATTGCAGGGATGACGGTCAGGAACACGTGGTTCAGAGGCAAAGAGGAACAAAGTGAACCCAGACGGTGAGACGGAGCGGTGGTGCCCCCCCCTTCCCTCGCCCCTGGTTTCCACCTGCTGTCATCCTGATTCCTTTGGTTTTTCGTCTGATGAGTCATCTGTGAGTCATCACCCCCACAATCACTGCTGTTTTTTCCTTTTTCAACAATGAACTTGTTTTTAGCCACTGAGCCATTATATTACAGGCCAATGGATTTGGAGGCCCTTCTCCAAATACGGTTCTGGGGAAAATTTAAAAGGCTATTTAATAAAAGATTCACCATAACATGGCTGTCACTACACACTCTGCTCAAGGCTGTCATGGGCTGGCCTGCGCAGGGTGGGGTCCAGCTGGTGACCCTCTGGAGCATGACTGTGGGGCAGAATGCCCTGTCTTGGCTCCCTGGAGGCCCAGTGGGGTGGTGCCCGTGCTGGGCCACGACCAATCCTGCTGCCCCTTCTCCACGTGGATTCTGTGACACCCTGGCATGGCTGCCACCACAGCCCTGGGCCAGAACACCCACCATCTGCAGGGCTCCCAGGATGGCCTCCCGCCGACCCGGGGTAGACTTCCATCCTTGTAAAATTAACTTGTTAATGTTCTTCTGAACTCACCCATTTGCTAAGATGGTATCCCCAGAAGCCCCTTTTCTGAGGGTCTGCTCTGAGGCAGGCTGGGGATAGAACCACTTGCAGGACATAAAGCACCTCCATTTTGCAGTCACAGTGACCCCCCACCCCCCATCAGAAACCCAAGCATGGCCTCTCCTGGAGCATCTCCTTCATCTATGAAGTCCCCGTTCCTCAGGCCACCTCCTGAATATTCTGGAATCCATCTCCTCCTCTCCAGCTCCCTTTGTCCGCCCTCGTTCAGGCCTGGTTCCATGTGCCTGGAAGACCAGGCCAGTCCCCCTCATCCTGGCCTCCCAACCCCTCGTCCCTGCTGCCAGCCCCTGGGCAGCATCCATGCCCCCGCAGGGTGAGACCGTTTACCCCTGGTCTCCCCAACTCTCTCCCTCTCTCTTCCTTCCTCCTCCCCCCGCTACTTAAGTCATTTCCATGTGCCCCTCAGGACTCATCTCAGAAGTCACCCTTGGGAAGCCCCCTTGACCTGCAGGTGGGGTCACTTTCTTCCCCCGGGCAATGCTTTACCCATTGTGCTGCAATGTCTGTCTGGAGCCTGTCTCCCCCGTCAAGGCTCAGATGGCCGGATGGGGTGAGGACAGCTCATCCCAGGGCTCCGGGGTGCTGTTCAGAAGCAAGCAGCAGCCCTGGGCACACATGGGACATCGCTGGGGCTGTGTCTAGGATCAGTATAAGCTACAAGAAGGCCCTGGGACACACAAAAGCCTGGGGTAATTCCTGCTCCTGCCTGATGTCCAGCCCTGGGCTGACTCATTCATGTTTTCACTCAGCAAACACCAGGGAAAGCCTCTTCCTCCTCACCATACCCCACCCCCGGGCAGGCCCCAAGCTGGGTGTCTGCGCCTAGAGGTCCTACTCCCTGTGGTGTTGGAGCCAGGCCTGGACAGGACAGTGGGAGGCGGGCTCTGCTGGACATAGCTGGTGAGGGTGGGGGGCACTTTTAACCCTTCTCCGATTCCAAGAGGCCAAGACGGTCCTCAGTTCCACAGCAGCAGAATTTCAAAAGTGGCTGCCCAAAGGGGCTGGCCGATGTCACCCAGGACCCTGGAGTCAGAGCTCTTGACTACATTTGAATCTGCTTCTGCCTGCACTTGGAGGAGGTCTTGTGGCTGGTGGGGGTGCAGGTAGGATGGCGGATAAACCGCTAGGGACCAGGGGTTCATGGGTTTTGACAGCAAAACCTCCCTGAAGTGTTCGCCTGGGAGGGAGCACTGCTCACGCCACAGAAGCTGCCTTGGTGGTTGGTTGGCCTCTTGGCCCTGAGATGCAAGGGTGGGTTTCCCTGGGGCTCATTAGGCGATGGGGCACCCCCAAAGTGCAGTTAGGGCTACCAGTCAAAGGGACAGGCTCAGGGCGGTCCCTGGTGCAGATGCTCCTCTCCCCAACCAGAGCGGGCGCCCCCCAGCGGAGCCTGCATGCTGGGACCCGGGGTCAGGCCGGAGAAGCCAGGAGCGGCGCGGCACCAGGCACAGAGCGCGAGGCAAGTCGCGGAGCCTCAGTTTCTCCAGCTAGAAACCGGTGGCGGTTGTGCAGTTTGGACGGCACACAGTAGGCCCTCAAGCAGGAGCGTGACTGCTCATCCCTCTGGTTTGGTCGAGATGAGGCCTGGGGCCCCGACCTCCGGGACCCCACTGAGTGGCCACTGCTCTTCGGCTTCAGGTCACTGCCGCCGCCCCCAGCCCACAGCGCCCGGCTGCTCTGTGGATAGGAGTGCGCGTGCGCGGGGCCGGACGGCTGCGGCGCACCGGCACCCCCGTGTGGCCACAGCAGGAACCACCGGCCTTGTGAACAGCCGGTGATGGGCTCCCCGCCTGAGAGACCTGAGAGCCTGTTGGGGTGATCATCTAAGGAGCGCGAACCCGAGAGCATGTGACAAGCTGAAGGCGTGACAGCCCTAACAGTAACAGATCACATCTGGACACGTGGTCATCTCAGGTCCAGAGTGGTGAGTGAGTTCCCCAAGATCAGGACTGGCTCTGCTTGAGGCCCTATGTCTAACACGGTCAGTGGCATACAGCAGGTGTTTAATAAATGTTTGTGGAGTGGGAACGAGTAAGCCATCTGTGTGTGCAGTGGTGTTGGAAGTGGTCAGATGGTCACAATGTGCGTCTACACTCTGACCTTCTGGCCACCCTCAGAAAGGGCCCGTCTCCGAAGTGCCCAGCCACTGGAAGGTGGGGCAGAGAGACAGAGGGAGGCTCAGGCCGCATACAAACCGTGATGGGCCCGGCCCAGTCCCCTGCACAGGGCAGAGCAAGGCTCCCTGCACCCCTCTCCCGGGAGCCTGGAAGCTTCTGGTCAGGGCGGCCTCTGCACATCACCTCTAGCCTCTCCCGCAAGAGGCCAGGCAGAACAGAGGTGGGGATGGAAGTGGGAGCTGCATGCTAGCCTGACCCTGACCCTCTCTGGGGAGGGCAGAACAGGAAGGGCAAAGTCAGGGCTGCTGGTGGTGGTGATGTGGGAAACGAAGGCAG
Source organism: Mirounga leonina (assembly GCF_011800145.1). NCBI lineage: Eukaryota > Metazoa > Chordata > Mammalia > Carnivora > Phocidae > Mirounga > Mirounga leonina. Next base: position 8,612,091 of record NW_023270763.1, read on the forward strand.
AAGAGAAATTATTAAATTTCCTTACTACTTAACAACCACTGACAAGTCCTTGAAACAAGCAGAGTGACATTCCTCTAGGGACTCAGCTGCTTGGATGTTGACACTTTACTAAGGGCAAAAGGCAATCTTAGCTTGACCCCAGAACCCTGTAAGTCTACTTAACGCAGAAAAATTCCTTTGGAAACTTCCTTTATCTCTAAACCCCCAAGATACATGTTGGCAGTCATTCTCCAAGCATATGATGCACTGATATACATCTGAAGGGTCTCGTGACACTTTTTACTAGACAGTAATAAATGACCCTTTCCTAACAATAGCTAGCTCCCTCAGGATCCTGGAAACCTTGCTTCCAAAATTCCTTAGAAACTTACGCTATCCCTAACCCCCTCCCAGCTTGGAAGTATATATGTAATGGGCCACTCCTCACCACCCCAGAGCAGCTCTTTCTGCCCATGGGTCCCGTCCCCGTGCTTTAATAAAACCACCTTTTTGCACCAAAGACGTCTCAAGAGTTCCTTCTCGGCAGTGGGCTACGAACACTGACATCTTTCCTCTATCAGTGGGACTGCGGGCAGGGTGGGGAAGTGCGATGCGGGAGGGGCGTGTGGGCGCAGGGGCTGGGAATGAGCCCCAGGTCCTTGCCCCCCACTCCCTGTGGCCACGCCCCAGCCACGTGGGCCAGGCTAGGGGCTGAGGCTGGGGAGGGGGTCCAGGCCAGGCTCACAGCCCACAGGCAGGGTGGGGACCTCGCTGGGTGGGATGTGGTGGGTCATGTAGCGCTTCCCCATGAAGGAGCCAATCCGCAGCTGCTCCAGGGCCTCCTCGGGCCACCACAGGCTGGAGCTGGATGGGGAGAGGAGGCGGCACTAGGTCCCTGCTGGGTGGAGCCCACTGCCAAGCCAGGGCCTCCTCCCGCAGCCTCTCCCTTTCCTTCCTTCTAGAACCAGCTGCTGGCCCACCTCCTCCAGGTAGTTGTCCTCACTACCCTGGTATCAGTTCTCTGAAGTGACTGAGGGCTGGCTGGCGAGAAAACAAGGCCCAGCAGGAGAAAGACCGGGGCCAAGGACACACTGAAAGGCAGGGCAGAGCGAGGTGGCCCCTTTTCTGAACCTGTCTTCAGAGGAGCTGCTGGGCCACCTCCCTGCCCTCCAGGTGAGAGAGACTTGGGACCGAAATTCCCCGAACATCCCTAGAAGGGGCACCGCCAACTCAAAACTGCAAGGTTCAAGGAGGGCTTCCAGGTGCTGGGACCAGGGAGAGGGAAGGGGTTCTGTGGGGTGGGAGAGAGGCGCATGGGGCCGTCAGCACTCACAGGCGCGCAGTGGACGCTGCCAGGAAGGCCAAGAGCAGGAGGCCGGCCAGAGAGCAGAGGATGGAGGTGATGATGATCATGTCACCACTGCGCCGCCCTGGCCACGTGTCGATGGAGGCTGGCGCCTTCCCTGCACACAGCAGCTGCTCAGAGGCTGCCCCTGGACCCCAGGGCAGTCACGTCCCCACCCAGGCGCACACTCAAGGCCTGACAGCCTCCTGAGTCCACCTACCCGTTCATCTCAGCCGGGCATCTGGGCCCTGCCCACCTGTATCACCCATGGCTCCAGCCCCTTGGTCTCACCTTCTAGGCTGTTCCTGCCAATGTGCCCCCCCACTGACCTGCCCACAACTGGGCTGGGACCTGAGCAGCTGAGGGGTGACCAACATTTGGGCATGGACAGAGCCGATGAGGCTGACCCGGTGCCCCACCTCCCCAGCACGAGCTTCTGTTTGGGGGAGGGGCTGGACTTGGACACAGTGCCTCCAGGCCCCCAGTCTCATGGCAGCAGGGGGAGAGAACGGCTGAGCATGACCATTTGGCAGAGCGGTGATGAGTCCACAGGGGTAGACTGGAGCCGGAGCACCCCCCTCCCCTAGGGCTACCTTGGTGGAGAGCAATGGGGTCGGACCACCTGGTCTCGGCCAGGGGTGAGCCCCTGGCGTCCATCAGGAGGAACTTCACTCTGCAGGGAGGAGAAGGGGGGAAGTCTGAGCCTCAGCTGCCCTGGGCAGGGCGCCCACAGCGGCCAAGCTCCAGGCAGTTCTGAGCCAGGCTCTTCTGGGGCACATCGGGACCAGCCGTGGCCTGGTCCCCCTCTGGGGGCCCTCTGAGACTGCACTGACCACAGTGACCTCTGCCATCAGTCCCAGTGCATCTGAGCCGTTGCTCTCCAGACACCCCATCTGGTTTAGGGGACCCCAGTCACTAAATGTCACATACACAGTGCCTCAGGGTGGCTCAGCAGGTCAGATGGAGCTGGGAGCCCCAGGCCTCCCAGAGAAAACGGCTGGCCAAGTGGCATTTAGGAAGCCATAGAAGGCCCCCCGCTAGGCTCGGGCACCCTAAGCAAAGGGCCAGGGAGGGAGGGGTGTGGTCAGGGCACACTCAGAGCCTGGGGTCCCAGGGAGGGGTCGGGCTGAGCACTGAGGGCACCAGAGGCCGCGCAGGGAGGTTGTATCTTTGCGTCAGGTGGGGAGCCCTGGAAAGTGTCTGAGCATGGAGGGACCCAGGCAGGCTGGCACCGAGGACAGCCAGCTCCGGTGGCTGCTAGGGATGGGGGCAGGAGGTAAGAGGAGGCCGAGCCAGGAAGTGGGCATGGGGGAGGTGGGAGGGTGGTCCTGTCAGGGCAGGGGCCACACAGGGGCAGAGGGAGGCTGTGGATGGAAGCGCCGGTCCAGCCCACACCACGCCCCACCTTCCCTGCACCCCGTGCTGGTTCTCTCGGCCGGACTTGGACTCCCTGAGGACCCCTGGGCCTGGCTCTTCTGGGGCACATCGGGACCAGACCCCATATGGACACCTGCTCTCCCACCCTGGCTCCCTCCATGACCCTGACAAGCCCATGGTGCCCTGCGCCTCAGCTTCTTCACTGGAGAAAGTGGGTGGTGGTCTTATTTCCTGCTTCCCTGCCTCATACCCACTGCTTGGGCCCGGACTCAGCCTGGGGCTTAGATTCCTGCCAGATCTACCCATGGACTAGTGGCTGCAGCCCAGCACCCCCCATCTCCCAACTCTGGGCCTGAGACCCCACCAGCCCTGTGGTGCCCACTTCTTCCTCATGGGCAGGCCTCCTGGAGAGGCCATATTCTGCCTGCCCCCCAACTGGTATGAGTGCTGCTCCTTGACCCCACAGAAGCATAAACCAAAGCTTGTGAAGGGGAAGGGTCTGGGGAGAGGCTAGGAAGGGCAGCTCTCTAACCCGAGACCCCTTCTCCCCCAGCACAGCCCCTGTCCCAGAGTCCAGGTGGAGTGACCCACCTGTAAGGTCCAGGGCTGGGGAGGGGGCTGTTGCAGTAGGGCGGCTGGTGGAGGTCAGCAAGGCAGCCGGGGTCACTGCCAACCCGCAGCAGGGGGACGTCCCTGCTGCCACCCTTGGGGTCCTCACAGGGCAGCTGGTCCAGGGATAGGGGCAGCGTCATATAGTGGCCATCAGTCAGCAGCCGTGGGAAGGCTGGGATCTCAGCTCGTGTCTGCGGGTTCTGGAAGTCCCTGGAAGCTGCAGGAGAAAGGGACAGACAGATGGGGCTAGAGGGCCTAGCCCCTTGCTGGGTCTAAGGCTCCCCACCCGCCCCTCCCCGCCCCCCACGCCTGGCTCCTCCACGCCTCAAGGGCCCAGAAGCTCCCTCCAGGCACAAACCAGGTTACTTTGTCACCCTCTCAGAGCCCGTCAGGATAAAGCACAACGCCTGGTCCACCACTGGGCAGCTCTCCTCAGCCCCAGACCCGCACCGTGACACACCATTGCTGAAGGCCACCACCAGCCAGATGGTGTTGGCAACGCTGGCATGCCCATCCAGGATACAGCGAGGCTGCTCCAGGGAGAACGTGGTGGCTGTGACCTTTCCTTCCAGGTCCCAGGCTGTTATCTGCGGCGTGTAGGGGATCAGCTCTGTGGCCACGGAGATAGGCATGAGGGTCCTGGGACCTGCTCCCCGCCTCCCCCGTTGGCGGCGGGGAGGGCTCCCAGGATCCAATCACCCCAGCGGGTGTCCCAGCCCCTTGGGTCCAGCCGGGTGAGTTCATCCCAGGATCCCCACTCACCCAGGCTCATACAGGATGGGGGCCAGACCAGTGCCCCCACAAGGAGGAGCAGGACCGATGGGCCACGCTGCCTCTGGGGGAGCCCCATGATGGCCACCCGAGCTCAGCTTTCTTCCACATCCGCAGCCTGGGGCTGATCTGGCTACCTCCTGCCACACCCCCGCCCCAGCACCTTGAGCCTGGAGGAGCCGGTTAGTCAGGCTGAGAGGCTGGCCAAGGCCTGGAAAGACCTGAAAATGTAAATGCACCCCACCCTCTCCCACCAGCCTGGCCTACCCTGAGGGGGCTGGGCTGGGCTATAGGGTGGGGCAGGCCAGTGCCAGGCCCCAGTGCAGGACTGAAGGGGATGCCACCAGATCCCCAGATGCCAGCCAGGCCACCAGAGTCCCATGTCTGAATTGGGGCCCCAGCTAGCCTCCCTGCCCTGGAGAGGACCCAGTCTCTGGAAACATGGGCTCAGGAATCCTGAGATTCCTGCACCCCAGGTGCCAGGAGCCTCCCTCTGGCCTTCCATCTCCACCCAGAGAGTGGGAGCAGGATGCAGAGGCCCCAGCCCACCTGTCCAGCTCCAGCCCCAGGACAGCCCCCCGGTCCTACTGCCATCTCAGCGCCCTGCCCTCCCTCCACAAGGCCACATTCTTGTCTAACAGGCGTCTGGAACCAGAGAAAGGACCTTTGACAGCCGACAAGTCTCCCACGTACTTTACTCCTTTTGGTTCTATTTTTTTGTTAAGATATAATTAAAAAAAAAAAGATAATGCACATAAAATTCATCCTTTTAAAATGTACAGCACAGTGGGTTTTCACAAGGTTGTGCAAACATCACCACTAAGTTCAGAACATGTGCATCACCCCGAGAGGACACGCTGTACCCATGATAAGTCACTCCCCATTCCCCGCTCCCCCGGCAACCATCTACTCTCAGCCTCTGCGGACTTCCCTGTACTGAACATTTCACATCGCCAGAATCACACAAGTGGCGAGCTGGGGCTGGCTTCTTTCACTTAGCATTCTGTTGTCCAGGTTCATCCATGATGTAGCGTGTGGCCGGCCTCGCTCCAGAACTTTCCCTCCACTGTATGGAGACCGGGCATTTTGTTTCCTGGCCCCTCAGCGGACAGTTGGGCTGTTCCCACTTTTTGGCTGTTATGAATAATGTTGCCACGAGTGTTCACGTACAAGTTTTGTGTGGACCTGTTTTCTGTTCTTGGATAAATGCCTAGGGGTGGAATCGCCGAGTCATAGGGTAACTACTTTTTTTTAAGATTTTATTTTTAAGCAATCTCTACACCCAACATAGGGCTCGAACGCAAGAGTCAGTCACATGCTCTATTGACTGAGTCAGCCAGGCGCCCCCAAAACCCCAAACTTTTAGGTGGAAGAAAAATGCTTTAATATATAATATACTCATCTTTACACCAACACATAAAACAGAATTTAATTTTTTTTTCTTACGGAGAAAAAGGGCTTATGGAGGCAAAAGCACCCCTGGCCCACTCAGGATGTGGCCGGTGTCCCTGTAGTCCCGGGCCACAGTCACTGCCCCCAGACAGATGGCAGGCTGGGGTATTTGATCCTCCTAAGAGAGTTGAGAAGAATTAGAACTTCGAGGATGGGGTCAGACCAGCCCTGGCCCCATTCCAGGCCCAGCTCTACTGCGAGCCTGGGACCCTGGGCCAGTCACTGCATCCTTGAACTTGTTCCCTCATCCAGAACCTGGAAGCCAGCAGCACCCGCCACGGCAAGCAGCATCTTACTCGGGGAGTAAATGGGACGGCGGGCCTGGCAGAGTCGCTGGACCACACTTGGCAAGGAGAACTGGAGTGGGGACGGGGCAGCAGCCCAGGTCAGGGGGCGGGCTCCCAGGCCTCACCACAGCTTGGTCACTGGGGAACGCGGGTCGAACGGGCAGTCTTCGGCTCCCTCCTGCTCGGATGCAGCAGGATGCACGCACACGCACACACCCACGCACAGCCTCTCCGCCAACAAACACACCAGGGCCTGCTGACTTTGGCTATAGGGCATTTATTGCAAACGGAACATCTGAGGTATGAGAAGCTGACCTGGAACCCACGCCTGCCCTGGCTACGATGGGGCAGTCTCGCCTCGCCCCACGCCAGGCCCCCGGCACTATGGACCCAAAGCAGCCCGCAAAGGGCAGGGCCCCACGCTCTGAGGTAGCTGTATCTGAAGCCCCCACAGCACAACTCCCCAGGCTTGCCCAACTCCCACACAGATCCAGGCCTGGAGGGGAGGAGGGGGGCGGAAGGCAGGCCCCGACAAACACTGCAGCCTCGGAGGAAAGGCACCTTCCTACCTGCCCATCCCAGGGACAGCCCAGCCGGCAGTGTGGGGAGAGGGTGGCTGGCTGCCGGAGGCAGGCGGGGCGGGGCTGGGGCCGGCCAGGCTGCGGGGGTCACTGCTGCTCCAGGCAGTCCTCGGTCACCCCCTGGGCAGCCAGCTCGGCCAGCACATTCTGCAGGTAGTTGGGGTCAGGGTAGCCGTGGCCTGTCACATTGCGGTCCATCTCTGTCTTGTGGTGGATCTCGTTCCACACCACTGTGTCCGTCTCTCCCGTGGTGCTGGACGTCCCTACTGTGAAGATAAGTCGCCTCTTCCAGGCCACCTTCAGCAGCTCCAGGACCTGCCGTGGGGGAGGGAGAGGGAGGGGGAGGGAGGGCCTGGTGAGCGAGCGCAGGCCTGGGCACGGGTTTTTCACCCTGGAGCAGCGGGGCGCCGGGGCCGGTTGACAGCTGCTGGCATCCACTGCTCGTGCCCCTTCCCGGGTCTGACCTGCCCCAGCAGTGGGGGCCAGGATGGGCACAGCGGCCACCCACCCTGTGCCAGCCGTGGGTGGGGCGAACCAAGGCGCGCGAAGCCCTCTCTCTCCAACCTGTACTGTGACCGCCGGCAGGACCGGGGCCGGGCCGCTCTCCTAAGTGAGCCCACCCACAGTCCCGGGCCTGGAGCCCCATCGGTGGGGGTCCCTGGCCTCTGGCTCCAGTCCTAATTCCTCTCACAGAACTCTACCTGCTGACCTCACCGCCCAAGAGGACCCCACACCTCAGAGGGCGCCGCCATCCGCTGCTCAAGCCATACCTGGGGCCGGTCTAACTCGACCCTACTTCCAAGTCGGCCTCTCCCTCCCAAGGGAGCCCGCGCCTCTCTGCTCCCCCACACCCAGTACCTGCCGGCCAGGCTCCCAGCAGCCAGAGGTAGCTTTTTCAAACCTCCAACCAGCAACACCCAGGGCGGCCTAGGGGTGCCCGATGCCCCACTGCCCCCACAAGGGGCTCTGGTCCTCCCCAGACTTCCCAGCCTCCAGCCCGGTCCACCTGCTGCCACTCACGAGCTGCTCTGGCTGCCAGGAATGCTCTCCCTAGCCTCAGTGCAGAGGTAGCTCTGCGGGCCGTCCCAGTCACCCAGTCCTTTCCTGTCCCCCCAACCCCCGCCCCCACCCCACTGATCTCGTCACGCTAACCTGACTGAAGACCAGGTGACCTGGCCCGAGAGGTTGATGAAAGAGGCCTCCCCTCCAGTCATCTCTCCTGGGGGAGCATGCCTAATGCACAGCAGACCCTGGGAAGGAGGGGCCAGCACCCCAGCCAGCCCCAGAAGAAGAAGGTGAGCAGAGCAGAGCAGGTATGGCCACCAGGCTGGGCCCTTCCCCACCCCACCTGCTCGAACTGGCCACAAGCAGCCAGGCACAGGCCTACCAGCCGGGGGGCCCCTTCCTCACCTTGCGGCCCTGGGCGTTGTCTGGAAGGTAGCACTGGCGGGGAAACCCCCTGGCGGTGAATGGCTTCCCGGGGTTGGGGTGCTCTGGGCCCTGCAGGAGGAACGCAGACACCAGGTGTGGGAGCGTCCTGAGAGGGGCCCAGCAGCCCAGCCCACCCTCTGCCTCCCCGGCCAGGGCTACTCCTGCACTTGGGACCAAATAAATCCATGTCTCAGATCCCACCCCTCAGAGACAGGACATGACACGGCCTTCCCTGACGCCATGCCGCTCGGTCTGGCACAGACACTCCTGCTAACTGATGAGACCAGAACTCATCAAAGGCCGGGGCACATGCTCCCACCCCGCTGGTGCCCCTCCGGGCTCTGTGGTCGAGATGGCAGGGCCTCCTTCCTGATGCCCTCACCCCTTGCTTGAGACGGGGCCACAGCGGGGCCTGGCAGAGGGGCAGCAAACAGGACGGGAGGGGAGGGGGCTAGAACGGTGGAAGGCCCTCTGCCACTCAGAGGCACATCACATACACCTCCAAACCTCCCCCTCCGCTCCCCGCCCCCCGCTCTGTGGCTCTAAGGCTGTCGGGAATGTTTTTAAAATTCACTATGACCCCCTGAGAAGCAGCAGAGGAAAACCAGGAAAAAGCATGTGGTTGAACAAAACAGGGACACCCCACCTGTCACAGACGGGCCCCTCTGGGTCCTGGTCTCCACTGCCCGGTACCTTGCCCACCTGTCACCAGTTCTGAGGTCAGCCCTGGCCCAAACAGGAGGCCGAAAGGCCCAGGGCTCCTATCTGGGTCTCTATTGGGACCCTGGGATCTTCTGCTCAGGTTCCCGTCTTGTTCTTGACATTAGAGCCGGCCCCACCACACCCAAGGCAGGCCTGGATCTGGCCACTGAGCTGGCCTCTCAAGAGCAACTGCCCTCACTGTTGGCACCTCCCTGCCCTGTGGGATCCCCCGTTATTCAGCCCCTCAACACGAGCATTCTTCCTGCTTCATACACTTGGCCTTCTGCCCAGTACAAGTCCAGCTACGATGTCTCCACCTCCAGGATGCCCTCCCTGCATCAGGAAAGGGCTGAAGGCCACCTCTTTGCTTCCACAGCCCTAAAAGCTTGTTCCCTCCCCAGACGCTGGTGCCTCCTGGTTCCTGGGAGCCTGAAATCAGGAGGCTAGGGCCTCCTGAGTGCCCCAGAGATCAGACCACTGGGAGAGGGGTGGCGTAGGAAGAAGACTGCCCCAGAGTGAGAGGGACCAATTCTAGAACGATCCCAGGAGGCTCCTCTCGTGCCCCTTACCTGGATGCCGTGAGGAATGTTGTAAACTATGAGTATTGTTCCGCAGTCCTCATGGCCGGGTAGGGATACCTGGAACTTGAACACCTCCATCTTCCCCCGGGGCTGGGTCCCAGTTTTCTCCCCGTAGATGGTCTTGCAGGAAGGACACTGCAAACTTCCGTCCTGAGACAAAGCAAAGCACCACGGACTGAGCCGGTGGCCCTGAGAGAGTGCCTAGCACGGCCCCATGCCCCACAGCAGGTCCCTAGCTTGTCCCCCCCACTCCCTCACGACCCCAACGGCTTCCCTGGAAAGACGGTCGACATGGGGGCGAGGTACTGGGAGACCAGCATCGAGTAGGCAAACCAGGTTGGTGCACAACAGTCTCCACGGTCGAACGGGTTTCAGACCAAACGAAAACCCCGTGACCTAGCAAATGCTGGTGCCGGCACCCTGGCTGGTACAGGGCGGCCCAGGGATGCTGCGGGCGGGAGACGCCACGCCAGGCCACGAGGTCTGACGCGTGACCCAGGTCCTTCTGTCTGTCCTCCGGACCTCTGTCCGTTCCGGCTAAGAGCCACTGAAGGACAGCAGCCCGGTGTCACTTGCCGTCAGGCCTGCAGCGGCCAAGCTCTACCCTGCTGAGGGCCCAGGCCTGCAGACATCGCGAGTCTGCCTCCGAGAGCGTCCCAGGCTCCCCGCAGGACAGCAGCGGTCCCCTGCTCAGCCGCGGCAGGACCAGGGCAGGACTAGGGCAGGACTGTGGGCACATGCGGGGGGCGGACGCGCAGGCACCTTGTTCCCGTTGCAGTACATGGCCAGCAGACACAGCAAGTGGAAGGCATGGCTGCACTTGGCAAGGTGGCCCACGGCCATGGGCCCAATGGTCTTGCTGTCGGTCACATCGCTGTAGCCGGACACCACAGACAGTTTCTCCATACAGATGATGCAGTCCTGGAGGGAGACCAGCACAGGGCACGCTCACCAACAGCCCGCTGCGCCGCAAGGGGGGTGGAGGGTCTTAACAGGAAAAGGCCGTCATCTGCTGAAATGCCAGGATTATGGGCAGTCATTCGTGTAGTCAGTTGTCCCAGAGGTGGGGAAGACAGATGAGGCACCAGGATCCGTGCCCTTAGAGGACTCGCCACAGGAGAGGGGACGACAGGCGGCCACGAGCAGAGGGGCACGGAGGCCTTGGCAGTGAAAGAAGCATAGGCTGAAGACAGCAGCAGACACGGGCCGGGAGAAGGGAAACAAGAGGGCAGGAAACTGAGAGGAGAGGACCTCAAAGCTGGCTGTCACAAGGGAAAAAGGACAAGGTGGAACAAGGACGGGAACGGGCATGGCAGGGAAAGGGAAGAGAATGTTCTGAAGCAGAAAGCAGCCTAGTTTGGGAAGGGTGGTGGCGGCCGCAGGGGGCAGGGGTGAGTAGGGTGTAAAAGAGACAGGCGGGTCAGGACCAGGTCCCTGAGGTTCTGACGGCCAAGCTGAGGAGCGGGGCTTTGTCTCCCATGGCAGGAGACCCTGCCGAAGGGTTTTAAGGTGAGGCTACCAGCATGATCACAGCTGCCTGGAGGCCAGGAGGCTGGTACAGAGCAGCCCAGTTATGCGGGGGGGGGGGGGGGGGGTGGGGAGCCTGCAAGGGCAAAGGCAAGGACACAGATTTGTGTGCTGTCCAATGGGAGCACAGACAGCTCTGGAGGGAGGGTGGGGGACATGGGGACGACCCCCAGGTTACTGGTACCTTTACCAGCCAGAGCTGCGGGAGAAAGAGGTGGGGTGGAGGCCTTGGGTCTGTACTGGCACGACTGCCCTTTAACCCAGGACCCCCCGCCCCGTGCCCCCAGAGTCCTTGGGACTCTCCATTCAAATCAGAGACCAGCGGCACAGCAACCCTCAAAACGCGGTCAGCACAGAGGCTCGGGTCCTACCGAAGCTGCTATGAGGGTCTGGCAGGCCCCGTAATGACAGCAAGGCTGACCGGCTCTCCCCATAGCCAGAGGGGCAGGACTTCCAAGGGGACAAAGCCACGCTTTTCCCCAGCTCAGTCCTTGGGGAGTGGGGCAGGCTCTCCCACCCCTTGTCTCCAGGATGGCCCAGGCAGAGGGCTACGCAGAGGCCTGTGTAGGAGCCTTGCTCAGGACCACAGCTCGTGAGCGGCAAAGCTCAGATCAGAATTTGGGCCTCTGAAGCCAGGCCACCTCCCCTTGGTAAGGCCTGCCTCCTCCAGGAGGCTGGGAGATCAAGCCCAAGTACCTGGACGACGGCCGGCACTCAGAGGCACCTTGGGAAGCACCCTCCCAGCACGAAAAGGCTGGTAAGCTTCTCCTCTGGAGCCAACCCTCATCTCCAAACCAAACCAGAAGCAGCATGGCTCCGGCGACACGTACCTCATCTGGGGCCGTTTTCAGCTCTTCCGTATACTTTTTTATCACCTGTTCTGGCTCTGGCTTTGGAGTCCCTCCTATAAGAGAGAAGAAGATTAGCAGTGTTCCAAGAAGTACGAACTGGAGACGCTGAATCTAGAGAGGAAGGAGGACAAGGGAGAGGCCCAAGCTGCCGGGAGGGACACTGAGAGGGGCCGAGGTGCGAGGGGTGAGCGTGCAAGAGGAGACGCGGCACCACTGCAGATGCTCGGAGCTCGGCCTGGCAGAGCCCTATCCGGACCGCCCGCTGGAGGCCCGGCCCCAGGAGCCCTGGAGGCGGCGGACGAGGACCGGAGACCGGAGGTCCCAGCCGTCAAGAGCCATGTGCGGGCCTCCACCACATCCCCACGCATATTCGGTCAGAAGGCTAGACCCAGGCTCTTCCGAGGACACACAGAAAGTCGAACAGCAGCTTCTACAACAAACCACTCTGGAGCGTGTTCCAACAGTGCTGTTTCGCTCAACCTCCATTACTCCCGTGAGAAAGCCAAGGCAAGAGAAGTTCCAGGAGTTGGACGTGCAGCGGGCGCCTGCCCGGCGGGCATCTGTGTGCACGCCAACTGCAGACAATGCCACATGGATACGGTCATGACAAACCACGGTTTTCTCTTGCCTGGCCCTGGACCATGGGGTCTCAGCGACACAAGTCCGGGAAGGAGCTGGGACGCAGCAGGAAGGGCGCCCCGGCCACCCCACTCCTCTCAAGACCCCCCACGTGCACGAAGCTGGGAGGTGCGGCCCTGTGCCTACAACAACACTGAGCCCGGCCCCACATGGGCCCCCCGCCACGACCCCTAAACGAGAAACTCTCCCAGCCGGGGAGAGAACTGGCCAGGTCCGGGGCTTCAGCCAGAGGCAGCGGCAGAATGACAGAGAATGGCAGCAAAGCTGTGCAGGAGCAGAAAGGAGGACCCGGGAAGACTAGTGCAGCCGGGGACAGCTCTTCTTCCTGCCTCCAGGTCGTTGGGCAGGTCCCGCTCCTAGCCTCTGACACTAGAGGGGCCCTGGTCTGCACCCAAGCTCAGAGCCACCAGGTGAGGGCGCTCCCCAGCCAAGCGCCCTCGAAACCAGAGAAGGCCAGGCGACAGCTAGGAGGGGAGCAGAGGCTGGGAGCAGGCAACGTCAGGTTTGGTTCTGGCTGTCACGCTGGGACCAAAGCACACCACCTGAACCTCAGCTCCCTCACCTCAAAATGGAGACCTCATCCTGACCCGAACTGTTTGACTGTTGAGAGAGGCAGCTACGGACCAAGGAATACCACCCCACCAACACACAAACGTCCCCCCAACCCCCTCACACCCCCCACACCAATGTACCTCCACCCCTCACACACACTCCCCACACTCCCCCACACACACATATCCCCCACCCCCCCAAAACACACACATACCCTCACAAGCATCCCCTCCAACCCCCTCACACACACACGCAGCCCACACACCCTCACAAGCATCCCCTCCAACCCCCTCACGCACACACACCTCCACACAAATGTACCTCTACCCCTTCACACACATACCACACACACACAAATGTCCCCCAACACATTCCACACGCACCCACACACACGTCACACGCGTACACACACACATGCGCACACGCGCACGCACCGTCCCCCCAACACCTACAGACACACACAGATTTCTGGGCCCCAGACTGGTCACTGGTGAGAAGGCCAGGCCAGAGCACAGTGACCGCCAGCTCTGGTAGCCGTCCTGGTAGCTGCTGGGACTCAGAGTGAGGAGAGGAGCATTTTAGAAAAGCATAGGGACCCCAGGACCCCATCTGCCAGGACCAGCCTTGGGCCCACCTCTGCTGAGGCCTGGCTCAGCATCTCATTTCCCCGCTACTCGCCCTTGCCCGGGTGGCCTTTTAGAACCCAAGGTAGCTTTCCACGAGCCACACTTCTCTTAAGGGGCCAGCCAGGTGACCACCACCCCCAAGAAAGGGACATCTGAGCCCAGGAAGGAAGGTCAGAGTGTCTGCCGAGAGCCTGCATTCTTCCTGGGCCAGTCTGAGTGTCTCAGGAAGCTCCGGGCCTGGCCTGCCTGGCTGCCGGGATCGGTGCAAAGCCCTGCCACTCGCTGGGCCCCCCTGACACGTGCGGGGTTGGGGTTAGATAGGCGGTGGGCATGATCAGAGCACCCCTGTGACTACATGCCGGGCGCCTCATGTGTGCATTTCCTATTCCTCCCACGACCGACCTGCTAGTAAGTACTAGGTGCCGGCTCGTGAATGGAGAACAGGTGTGAGACATGAAGCCAGAACCAAGACTGGAACCCAGGCTGGCTGCGCCAGAGCCGTGCTCCCTCGCTCACCACACCACGCTGAAGGTCACCGGGCTTTCAGCAGTCTGTGCGTCTCCAGCCCAATGACAGAGGCATAAGCTTTCGAAATGGCAGGTTTAGAACTTACTACCCACAGGCCCCTTCACGTAAGTCTGGTTAAAACCCACAGCACCTTCCATGGTTCTGAAACCCCTTCCTCCCCAGCCATGTGATGGGCAGTGCAGCACCATTGGGGGACTCCTCTGAAGTAGCCCTTCGTGGTGGCCAGATAGGGCTGGGGGCCTTTCCTGAGACGCACGCTGGCCCTGCTGGGAGGGACAGAGTCACCCCATCCTGAGCTGGCCTCACCCCATGCTTCTGTTTATAGAGTCACAGAGTCCTCAAGAACAGGGCCCTCACACTCCACCTGTGCCAGGAAGACAGGAGCTTCTGAACTCTGGGTTTTCAGCGGCAAGTGGCTTTTGGGGCCCACCTCTGCACCGAGGGCAGGCAAAAGGGCCACTGAGGCCCTCCCCTGGGGGTAAAGGAAGCGGAGAAGGGCCGTGGGGGTCAGAGAAGAGTGATCGATGCAGGAGAGTCAGAGGCAGCAAGACTCGGAGGCTTAGCAGAGGCCAGAGAGTATTTGTGAGCAGGAACTACCTTTCATGGACATTTTCCTCAATCTCTTAACTGAGCTGTGACTTTTAGAGGCCAGACAGGAGGCGGGAGGGCTGGCGGGCTGGGGTGCGCGGCTAAGACACACAGGGAGTCCAATGGCTGACATCAGAATACTCGTCATGCCTACACGGGGTGCAAGATCAGACATGCAGAGAGGGGAGAAACGTTAGAAGGAGTCATTCGGCATGTGACATCCACAAACCCCGGCTGAGTCCAGGTGGCACTGTGAACGGCCAGCAGGACCCACCGATCTTCCCGAGGAATCGGCTGCTGGAGGCTCGAGGCAGCTAAGCTCCAGGCCAGGAACCAGAGAAATGCCCAGCTCGTCAGAGCTCCACAGGTACCTGTACAAGCCACCAACTGGCCCACACTCACAGCATGCGGGGAAGGGGCAGGGCGAGGCCGTTTGCTTCAGGAGGGCAGGATGCCATTCCGGGTGGGATCTCCCTTCTGCCAGGCGCAAGAAGGAGGGCAGAGGGGTGACATGGAAGGGCACGGGCAAGCTATGGAGACACGGACAGGGTCTCATGCTCACAGTCCCCGACCCCGTGCTCCCCCCAGCCGTGCCCTCTGGGCTCCTGGTCACCTTGCCTCCAGTGGGGTGCTATCTGCTTTCCACGCCCCATCTGGCCCCTCTAGATGCTTCCAGTGCCATTGCTAGGGTGGGTGAGCAGGAATGCTGGCCCTAGGCCTGCTCCCCGACTGAGGCCTCCCCATGGCCCGTGGCCGATCCTCTGGAGCAGCAATGGTCCCGGGCCGTGGCTTCCTTCTCTAGCGCCCTCAGTCAAGGCTCAAACAGCCTCCTCTGTCCTGGAGGGTAGCACCGTGGGCACCCCCACAGGGGGAAGGCCTCACTCCTCAGCCTGGTGTTCCACACACACTGTAGCTGGACCCGCACCCCATGCCGCTCCCTTGGCGCTCCCTGAGGACCCATACTTCCCGGGAACCCAGCATGTCCTCCCGTGGGAGCCCCTATTCCTGCCACACCTTCAGCCTGCCTTGCTGTCCACAGCACCCACCCAATCCTCCCTGCCCTCTGTCTAGCTCAGTAACACCTCCTCCACAGGGCAAGTGAGCTCTGGGCTCCCCGAGGGAGACTTTCCAAGCACTCAGAATCAGGCTCAGGGGCTGGGTACCGAGGGCAGCCTGGGGCAGGAAGCGGGAGATCCTGGATGGGCCAGCCACCGTGGCCTCGAAGAACAAAGACTCATGTGGCAAACGTGCCCAGTCGGGGACAGAAGCAGAGGCCAGCCAGCAGCCTGGACAGCACAGCGGAGGTGGGAGGGGGCGCTGTGGCGGCCACTCGCAAGAGACACCAAAGCGCACATCGGAAGACCAAAGCTGCACCCCGGGCACTCACTCATCAGGCAATGCGATACCACCAGCGTCTTGAGGTTGGTTGCTCCCGAGCTCCAAAGTAGGTCTGAACTAGATGTCAGGCAGACCGAATGACAAGCAGGCATGGGAGAGGGGCAGGGGCACAATGATGGAGGGGACGGAGGGGACGGGAACAATGCCTTAGTAGAACCCTGCGCCTTTGCACTGACCATGACCTCCTCCCCAAACACTCTCTGCTCCACTTCAACCAGACCTCTCTCCAAGCGTCACCTACGAGGCAGCCCTTCCCTGACCACCCCATCTAAAAGGGCCCCATCCCCCTCCATCTGTGTCTCCTTTACCCTGCTTAGCGTTCTTACTACGAGAAAGGACTCGTGTCTGGGTGTTATGACTGCTGTCTTCCCTGCACCGAGCACCGAGGGCAGGGCCCGGTCACAGGAGGCGCACAGCACCTGTCTGCTGGGGAACTAAGATCCCCCTGAATGCTGCCGGGTGGCCTCTGTGAGGCCAGCACAAACGCTTCTGCCCTCATCGATGCAGGACCCCTCCCCTGAATTCAAGTCACAGACACAGAAGTCTCAACTTAGAAGCCTGCAGAGCAGGAGCCCCTGCTCCGTGCGTCGGCCTTCTTGCGGGAAAGTGTGAAAATCACCCCACACCTACACTTCGCAAAAGCAACACCCACTGGACAGGATGGGTTGCGGGGGGTGGGGGACGCCATGAGTGGGCCATCACAACTTCCTAACAGCAGGGCTCAGGGACAGCCCCCCAAACTCCCAACATCCCCAAGTAACTGTAACAGCTCGCACGGCCACAGCTCCCCCAATTATCTGAGAGGGTGCCCACTTCTTCGCCAGACCCCCAGAGAGAGAGCAGCCCCTGCAGCGGTCAGATGTGCAGACATCTCCTTTCGGACACAGGGGCTCCGGTCCCCCCGTCCTCCGACCGGCCTGACCGAGCGGGGTCCCAGCTCCACTCGGCCCTGGCTGCTCGGCCCTGGGGGCGCCACAGCAGCGTGAAACACAGACACTCCGAGGAGAGGGCTGGGCCCGACCGCGGCCAGGGAAGCTGTCACCTGAGGCACTGCTGGCCTGACAGGAGGTGGCTCCTCCGTGGCCTTCCTCTGCCCGCGCAGAGGGTACCCAGTCCTTCCACAGCATGACCACTGCTTTGTAAACCTACCTGCAAAACCCTACGTCCCTCAACGGCGGCCTGAGTATTCCCGAATCTGTTAATGTGGCCCGGGGAAAGAAGACATTCTCCAGACCCTACTTCCTGGGGGCTGGCTCGGGATCTCGCTTTCCCTGGCACCTCAGACTAGGGTCCCACCGGCAGGTGCAAGGCAGAGCCTGTGTTCAGAGGAGGTGGCATCTGGCCATGAGCTCCAGTCTCCACTCCTTGCTGGCTGGGTCCGAGATCCCCGAATTTCCCCAATGAATAAAATGGAGGTTAAAAGACCCGCCTACCTCCAGGATTGATCTGAGAGCCAAGGGCATGGGGGACACTAAGGACACTCTGGGATGCAGACTAAAGGGTCCTCATCCTCAGGAGCATAGGAAAGGGAGCAAGTGCAACTCAAGCCCCAGAACACTTCTGAGCTGCATTTAGAAAGGTTTTTATAGCATCTGTATTTTAGCCTTAGCGATTACAGAGCTGAATGGAGCTCAGCCTTGTGCCGGCCACGCCTGGTCACCCACAACCTTTCTCCAGTAAGATCACCACCCCATGCATGCACGCACGGCTCTGACTCGGCTGGTACCACATGAAGACCTCAACTGGGTGGGAACTTTGCAATCGCCAACATGTCTGCTCACTGTTCTCTCTGCCCCGGCACAGGGCTGATGGCTGAGCAGCTGAAGCAGGTTCCAGGGGGCCCCACTCTCCCATCTTCTCCCATCTCTCTGACTGGTCCTTCCATCTCCTTCCAGGGCTCTTCCCAGCATCCCACCCGCAGTCTCTGTAACCTCATACATCCCCCCATGAGGGGCAGAGGTCACCCCATTCCACCCTAGATTGCTCTTCTGAGCTGCACATCTAAATGCCCACTGCCTCCAGGACAGCTCCACCCAGCTATGACCCAGCAGTGCCCAATCCCCACCCCGCCCCTCTCCGTGTTCCCACCGGACTGGGGAGTGGCACAGTGTAACTGCTGAGGACCTAGGTTCTGGGGCCCAGAATGCTTGGGGCTGAGTCCCAGCTCTGCCAAGGGCTGGCCAGCTGATCTTGAGAAGTTTCTATAACTCTCTGAGGCTCAGTTTCCTCAAGTATAAAATAAGGAATAAAAGTTCCTACCTCGCAGAGCTGTTACTGGGAAGAAATGAAGAAACATACACGCAAAACCCCTCCTTAGTGCCTCAGTAACGTCAACAGCCACACACCGGGCCTCATTCCATTCCTTCTCTCTCTCGACCCACCTAGTCACCAAGTCAGAAGCTTTTACCTCCACCACTGCCGAGGCCCGAGTCAGGCCCTTGGCTAGCTCCCCTGAGCCATGGAGTCGGGCTCTGCATGGGCCTCCCTGCTCCAGGCCTGTCCCCTCGAACCCCCCTGTGCTATTACAGTGACTCACTTAACACACAGACTTGGGTTATCTTATTCTCCTGCTTCAACCTCACTACATTTGCCCTATCTATGACACTTTGCCTTTCCCACTCATTAGAAAGTAATTTTCAGTAACTCCCTAACCTATAAAAGGAATTTTAAAAACAGTTCAAAGGTGTATGGTTAACAAAAGATCGAGGTGGACACAAAGCCACTTATTCAAAGCATAACTCCAGCCAAAACAGCTGAGTTCCCCAGATGGCCCCTTCAGGGAAATATGTAAAGCATTTCAGGACAGACAAGTGACTCAGACCATAATTAAAGTGACATGGAGGGGCGCCTGGGTGGCTCAGTTGGTTAAGCGTCTGCCTGTGGCTCAGGTCATGATCCCAGGGTCCTGGGATCAAGCCCCACATCGGGCTCCCTGCTCAGTGGGGAGCCTGCTTTTCCCTCTCCCTCTGCCCCTCCCCCTGCTTATGCTCTCTCTCACTCTCTCTCCCGCTCTCTGTCAAATAAATAAATAAAATCTTTATTAAAAAAAAAAGTGATGTGGAAATTTCAAAGATGGGGAAAGGTCCACACCAGGGTACCCACTGTCATCAGGCAGGCCGCCCCCTGAGAGACAGGCTCACTCACTAAGGGTACCCCATCACGGAAAAGAGGCACTGCCCCCCCACCCCCGGAGCCGCTGTGGCTTTCCGTGAGAACAGAGAGGGTAACAAGACCCCCACCCCACAGTCTCCTCCCCGGCCCACGCATTCTCCCACCGCCTTTATGTCCTGTCCTGCCAGACACAGCCTGTTCTGGAACCCACGACCCAGCAAGGTGCCTACCTGCGAGGGCTTGCTGGACCCGGCTGGGCTTCGGCATCTGCATGGGCACCGCGGCGGGGATGCTCCCAGGGCTGCTCGCAGGACCACTGGGGAGGGAGGCACTTTGGGAGAAGAGAGAACAAAGCTGAATGTAGGAGCCAACTTAGCAGAAACCAGAGCCAGCCCAAGATGCGAAAACACTGGTGCTGCTGGGGCCCCTTCACAACTTCACTTTGCATGGCCACCTCCGTGTGAGCGAGGACTTCTGGGTTTTGTGGGTTGTTTTGTTTTTTATTAAAGACCCTGATATCTGGAAAGAGGAGCAAAGAAATCTGAATTTCACCACGCTCAGACCCAAACTAACCTAGAGAAGCTGAATACTGAGAATGTGAAGCCCAGAGCCTGGCCCACCACCCAGGCCAAAATCAAGTAGGGAGAGCCAAACTCCAAGCCAGGCGAAGAGGTGGGGGAGCATTGGCAGGCGGGGTCAGAGCCGTGATGGGAAAGAACAGTGCTGGGGTGAGACTCAGCAGTTTACAAGTGATCAAGAAGGAAGCCTTAAGCGTCAAAAAAGAAAGGTTTTCCTGGGGCGCCTGGGTGGCTCAGTTGGTTAAGCGACTGCCTTCGGCTCAGGTCATGATCCTGGAGTCCCTGGACCGAGTCCCACACCGGGCTCCCTGCTCGGCAGGGAGTCTGCTTCTCCCTCTGACCCTCCCCCCTCTCATGTGTGCTCGCTCTCTCTCAAATAAATAAATAAAATCTTAAAAAAAAAAAAAAAAAGAAAGGTTTTCCTGGGCAATTCAGATTCTGAAGACAATCCTAAAAGAATTTTGAGCTCACTAGCTTTGTCAGAATGAGGGCTCTACGGTACCTAGAGAGGGGAAATCCGTCAGAAACCACTCTAACACACACTCCAGACCAGTATCACCAGTAATATGACCAATCAATACCAGCAACCCCAAGAGATGGTGCCCTGAGGACATAACACAACTTTTGTGGTTCCTGCCAAAACTGCATAACCTAAAGCATGAGAAAGCAACCGACAAGCCCAAATTAAGGGACATTGGACAAAGTAACTCTTCAAAAGTGTCAAGGTTATGGACAATAAAGACGGAGGAACTCCTACTGAAGGGAGGATGGGGAGGAGACAACTGGATGTGAGACAGGATCCTACAAGATCCTGGGACAGAACTGGAGCAGCAGTGGACAAAGTGAAAATTGAGAAAAGTCCTTGGTTAACAGTAATGCCCCCATGATGGCAATTGTCTGGCTTCACAAGATAAGTCAAGGAAGAGTGTGATGGAAACTCTCTGTACGATTTTTGTAACTTTTCTGTAAATCTAAAATTAGTTCAAAATTAAGGGTTTTTGTCTTTTTAAATAAGAGTCTTCCTTCCCACAGTAACTATGTTTGGGTCATTCATTTGGTTTTAAGCCATTATATTTTTCAAGTGATAACAAATCTATGCCACTGTTTTTTGGGGGAAGCCCCCCCCTCAATGGAGAATGGTTGCTGTAGATGGCCTGAGATGCCTGGCAAACACCCCCCCTCCGCCGCCGACCTGCCACCCTAATTCCTGTGTCTTCCGGTCCATCCCTGCCCATGTTAAGGATGGTGACACCAGAAGGGTTATGAAACCCTTTCGCATAGTCCCTACACCGGAGCTCCGCAAGGACAGGGCCGGGCTGCATTAGTCTGTTCCACTGGGCCTAGCCTGGAGCGGGGAAGGTGCTCAGGAAGTGATGGACAGCTCCGATCTACTGTACGACCCTGCGGCTGCCAGCAAACCAACAATCTGCCTGGTTTATGGTGAATGCTTCTGGAAACTGCCCCAGATGCTTCCTCACCACCAGCCCCGGGGGCACAGATCCTGCTGGTAGAAACTACAGGGAGCTGGCCAGTTCTGATCCAAACCAAAACCTCACACTCAGCTGGGTGCTGAAGCTGCCAGGGCCCCCCTGCACGGGATTGGGAGCACAGCAAGCGCTCCGGTCAGTATTTGAGGAAAGAGGTGGTTTTGTTTTCATTTCCGGGTCGTTCTCCCCAAAGAGAATCACCCGTGTGACACTTGCCCTCCTCGGGTATTCTCAAGCCGGAGAGAACAAGGGACATGGCCCTGGAGAGCTCTGATAATGCCATGGAAGAGCTGGGTGCTCAGAACACCTGGGCTAACTAAGCTTTTGGCCCCACTAAACTGTTTAAGTCAGAGCAACCACCTCCCCCTTTCCTAAGCCTGTCTCTCCACTTTGGTTTTTAAAAGGAAAGTAGATAATCTCTGACGGTCTTTGCAATTCTCAGGTTCTAGAAGTGAAGGAGTTCCAGAAGACAGAGCCCTTCCAGGCATCCTTCATCTCCCAAGCCAGCTCTACAGGGGACACGGAGCTTGAGCCCTCAGCCAGGAAGCCGGAAAGCTGAAGCTTGGCTCGACAACTCCCCCAAGTTAGTGGGCTATTTATCGCTGGCCCAGAGGGGGTCCCAGAAGTTGGGTCCTCCTTTGCTGGGGAGAGGCACATATCTGAAGGAGTAGGCCTTAGGTTCCACCACCAAGACCTGGAGCAGAAAGCAGACAGGCCATTAAGGCTCCCACTGGGAAGCTCACCCTGGAACTGGGGCCAGGAACTGTGACTAAGTTCTGTGGGTCTCACACTGTTGCCACTTCCCCTATCACTCATCCCAGTTCCTCCCCCAGATGTTTCCCTGCAGTGATGAGAGCAGTAAAAGGACCCAACGGTTCCCAAGATGGGGACTCTCAGGGTGGACGGAACCTCGGAGGTCACCGATCCCCCTCCACCATCCTCAAAGGTCCCAGACGGGCAGAATGTTCCCCAACATGGGCACTATTCGCCCCAAGGAGTGCCCTTATGAGAATCCTTCCAGTCACAGCCTCCTGTTCGTGGGTCTACCTACTAGCCCCAACCTGGCTTTCCTGTCTGGAACTATCTCCAGGAGCTTCCAGATGGAGCTCAGAACATGAGACGTGAGGGCTTCCAGTATTCTACGAAGACATATGTGACAGTCCCAGGCAAGGGGCAGAGCTGGGAAGCTGGAGCAAGGAAACACAAAGCCTTCCACCAGCTCCCTACAGGCCAGCTACCCAGCACCAACGAGCAAGCCCTGACAGGAGGTGCTGTACAAGGAGCACTAGATGTGGGGTCTAGAGCCCCCCGCCCCCCCAGCACACCCTCTGGCTTCAAGCAGCATGTCCTCGGCAGGTCAAGTCCCCTTTCTGAGCTTCAATTTCTCTATCCGTAAGATGAGAATAATTCCAAAAGGCCCCCTGGGTGGTTATGAGGCTTAATCTGCAGCCCAATACAAATGTCCACTGTTACCCTGCTCTCAGAGGGGTCAAGGGGATATATAGGAAAGCTGAAGGGCCACCAGGCACCTTCCCGCAGGGCCCCCACGGAAATCCCAAAAACCACAACAGTAGAGCAAAAGGAAACTTCAGACTTCCCAGGCCAACTCCTTAATCTTAGGAGAGCAAAGGACAGACATGGGAAGGGAACAGAGCTGACCCAAAGGCCTAGAGCCAGTCAGGAGGAAGCCCCCCCACCCCCACTCCCACCCCACCTCCGCCCGGGGGCCCAGGAGTCCGAGCATGCAAGCCAGGCAGATAGCAGGAGGGCGTGCTTTTAGCGGCTGGGAGAACAGCAGCAGCAAGAACAGACCAGATGGAAGCAAACTGGGAGGCCACATCCTAGAATCACTCAGGGCAGGGTCAAGCAGCCCCGAGGCCTAGCCACGCCAAAGCTGCAACAGACTGCCCGTCACCATCATCACCTCAAGTCATCAAAATATTAAGCCACCACACCCTCTACTAAAGAAAAGAGTATGCATGACACATTTTGGAAAGCTTTCAGTCCAACATCATTAAAACACAAGTTTTGGTGCTTAAAGGGATAAAGTTCAGCTACCAGGAAATTTTCTTCAACCCGGCAGCTCAGTGCATTACTGTCTACTCAGAAAGCCTCCGAGGGCACAGGGAAGTCCAACAGCCAAGGTTTTACCCATGTTGATAAAAGAAGCGATCTGAAACCGCACGGGTTCCAAAATAAAAACCACATGGGTTCCACAAATTCTGACTTCGCTCACTCGCATGTTCCTTCCAGTGGCTACCAGTGAAGACAGCGGGTTCCCAGACTTCCCCAGCCCATGGTGCCACCAGCCCTGACGCCCTCTGGGAAATTTCCACCTAACACAGTTGACATTCATTCAGCCTGGAGAACCATACCACAGCCCCTAGGCAGACCAAGGTGACAAGTGTTTTCGCTTCTCCTGGCTCTGCTGGGTCAAGAGGCCAGGTATTCATTAAGCCCCCTCCAGGCTCTACAACACCCATCAGAAAGGGGTTAACTGAAAAGGGCCGCCCTACAAATAAGGCATGGGGAAACCCTGTTTTTCTTTTTTTTTTTTTTTAATATTTTATTTATTTGACAGAGAGAGACATAGCGAGAGAGGGAACACAAGCAGGGGGAGTGGGAGAGGGAGAAGCAGGCTTCCCACAGAGCAGGGAGCCCGATGCGGGGCTCGATCCCAGGACACTGGGATCATGACCTGAGCCGAAGGCAGACGCTTAACGACTGAGCCACCCAGGCACCCCGAAACCCTGTTTTTCAAAACAGGGGGGGGGATAGGCCCATGAGAGTGAACCGTGCCTCTCCCAGCTCCTGAAAAGCTGGAGGAGATAAAGATGAACAACACCCACCTCGTGAGGCAGGCCCCTTTGAGGCAGTTTCAGCTACCAGAGCCAGGTGGCCTGGCTCCCTTCCTGGCTTACAACCAAGGCAAGCAGGGCAAGCAGTAACACGCATAGCCCAGAAGCAACGACAACAGCGTCTGGCCCAGCCGCCCTCCCTACTGTGACCTGCCGGGCCTGTACCAGTAGGACCCACTCTGGCAGGCCCTCAGGCCCTCAGGCCCTCAGGCCCTCAGGCCCTCAGGCGGGGGAGGGGGTGCCAGAGGAGTAGCAGGGGAGACCAATGGGAGCGCCGGACCAGGAGAGAGCAACAAAGCCCATTAATTAAATCACCTGGCTCCATCCCAGAATCCCAGCTCTAGAACTATCTAGAAATGTGCCTCAAAATAATTTGTAAGACCTTAAGAAGCCCTAGGAGGCTCAGCAAAACTGACCCAGTAGAAAAGAAGCTCTAGCCCTGCTGATAACCATTCTGGGCTAGCAGACAGCATACTTTTCTCTGAAAGATTCTGACCCACATACTGGAGGGGGCCTCACAGAACACTGGGTGGGGCTGAGACAGCACAGAGCCCTGCTTGCTAACGCCTTTGCGAAAATCCAGGGAGAAGGCCAAGTGAAAGCTCCGGTCGCCCCATTCCCAGAAAGACCTCAGGTTCACATGCCCGCCCCCCCAATCTCTGAAGGAGAAGATGCCCAGGAAGATGCCCTGACCCATCCCCCTCCTGTCTACGGACTCCTCCACACTCATCCCTCAGGACGTCTCTGCCTTCCCCTCACTCCGCCTTTTAAGAGAGCTTCAAGATCTCCATGTGTCCCTCACGGCCTGCTCTGAGGCCTGGGCTGACTCCCAGCTCGGCCACTTGCTGGCGGTCCTGCCAACCTCAGCGTGCTCACCTGTAAGCTGAGGACACCACCTATCAGGTGGCCTTACAAGGATGACTGAAATCACTCACACAGCCCAGCTACGTGCACTCAGTGAATGGCAGCCGCCGCCGTGTCTTATAGAAGCTGGCAGGGTCCTCTGAAGCCCAGCTTTAAAAAAATGCTAGAGGCCGGAGCGCCTGGGTGGCTCAGTCGTTGGGCATCTGCCTTCGGCTCAGGTCATGATCTCAGGGTCCTGGGATCGAGCCCCGCATCGGGCTCCCTGCTCCACGGGGAGCCTGCTTCTCCCTCTCCCACGCCCCCTGCTTGTGTTCCCTCTCTCGCTGTGTCTCTGTCAAATAAATAAATAAAAATCTTAAAAAAAAAAAAAAACGCTAGAGGCCGACATCAGTCCAACCCAAACAGAGGGGCAGGGCAGCCACAGGCCCGCGACAGGCCCACATGTCCAGTCACCGGTCACCCTCCCAGAAACCAGCCCCCATCCCGGCTAACATTCAGAAGCCCAACGCCTTCAATAACGCATCCTGACGAGTCCCCTCGTCAGCGACAGGTCCCCGGGCACCCCAGGAACACCCCCCACTGGCCACTCCAGGGCTCCCCTGACTAGTCGGTGCCCTCCGGGGTCCAGGTGGGGCCCATCTCACCATCCTCCTCCAGGCGCAGAGAGCTCTACAAGTCACTGGGCTGACCGCACCAGCGTGGAAGCCACCTGTTGCCACCCGCCACACACAGCATTTTGCTCTCTCCTCAACCAACTGTTAAGCTCCCAAACTGGGCTCAGGGCCTTCCCCTGGCCGAGTGGGAGGAGACTAAACCTTCCACCTCTTGTGTCTTCAGTGCCCGGCACAGAGAAGTCAGTGATGCATCCTCAGGTACACAGCAGAGCTATGCGGCTCAAAGGCCTTTACCTGCTCTACAGAGAGCCTGGCTCTTCTGAGTGAACGAAGGCACTGCTGTTTCGAACCCATGAGGCAACTACCAGCATTCAGGTACCGGAGCTCAGGTAGGCTCCGTGCAAGGCAAGGCTGTGGAAGGCCCGCACCTGGCACCAGACGCCACAGCAGAACAGCCAAGGAGGCAGGGCCCAGGCCTGCAGGTACGTGGGCGTGTCTTCCCAGCTAAGTAAGAGCAGAAACCCAAGCCTGCTGACACGGCGCACGGAGGACAAACGGATCCCCAGTAACACGAGATACCTGGCTCCACTGGCTGTGGACAATCCTGGGGGCTGGTGCTGCGGTCCCAGGTGGGAGAGGCTGGAGTGGTAGAGGGGCTGGCTCCCCAGGGAGGGTGGCGCCCCACCCCAGGGGTTGGTGGCGTTCAGCCTGGGTGCAGACCTAGCCCCAGAGAGCGAGGGCTTGTTGTATGGGGCAAAGGCCTGGTGGGCCCCAAAGACAATGGCGGTCCTGTGGGGGGGCTGGGGGACAGGGTACGCGGGGAGGTTGGTCATGGAGTGGCGGTAGCGGCCTGACACCGGGCCAGTTCCACCGCCACTGAGGCACTGATGGCAAGAGCAGGCGACTCCCGTGTGGCCTGGCGGAGCAATGATGGAGGTCACCGGGTACGGGGGTCCTGCTTGGCGCCGCACGCTGCGGCAGAAGCTCGAAGTCTTGTTGGTCTGCGTGTGGGTGGCGTAGTTGACGGTATAGTTGTACCCCAGGGGAGCCAAGTCCACAAGCTGGTTGCCCCTGGCCACCTGCTGCTCCAGGAAGTCACAAACACTGGCTTCATAAGCCGTCCAGGAACCATCGTCACTCAGCCATTCCCAGACGATGCCCCGGCCGGGGGCTGAGTGCTGGGGGAACAGGTGTCTCCGCACAGCCCGCATGGTGCCTGTTCGAAAAGAAGGCAGACACATAAATGGTGAATCTGCTAGCCCCCCAAAATGGAAGGAGCTTAAAAATTCTCTTTCTACAACCAAAATAAATCAACACGGTCGCAGTGTGCATAGGGTCATGCTGCTATTTGACCTTAAGACTGACACCAGTTATGCTTTCCAAATTTTGGGTAGAAAGGGCAGAAAGCTCCCTCTAGGTAAAGAAACTAGGTGGGGGAGGGGGGAGCGCCTGGGTGGCTCGGTTGAGCATCTGCCTTCAGCTCAGGTCAGGATCTCAGGGTCCTGGGATCGAGCCCCGAGTTGGGCTCCCTGCTCAGCGGGGGTTCTGCTTCTCCCTCTCCCTCTGCCCCTCCCCCCAACCTCGTGCTCGCTCAAACGTGTGCTCCCTCAAATAAATAAAATCTAGGGCGCCTGGGTGGCTCAGTTGGTTAAGCGACTGCCTTCGGCTCAGGTCATGATCCTGGAGTCCCGGGATCGAGTCCCGCATCGGGCTCCCCGCTCGGCGGGGAGTCTGCTTCTCCCTCTGACCCTCCTCCCTCTCGTGCTCTCTCTCACTCTCTCTCTCTCAAATAAATAAATAAAATCTTTAAAAAAAATAAATAAATAAAATAAAATCTAAAAAAAAAAAAAGAAGCAAGAAATTGGGCCCACAGGGATCTAGTGGCAGAGGGGGACCTATGCTCCTATCCTGGGAACTTGGGTCAAAGAACAGCTGTCGCTCAGACTGCAAGCTTTTTCAAAATATTTCTAGCGATGAAAAATATGTAGCTCCACTTAAAAAAAAAAAAACAACTAAAAAATATAAAGAAAATTAAACCGTCCATAATCCAACGATCAAGACCAACCACACAGCTTATATTGCCATATGCATTTCCTCCCATCTGGGCTCCTACGCACGTACACTTAGGGAGCTGACGATCACACTGAAAACTTTTCGGGCTGTGCTCTCGTATGAGGGAGTATTTCTTACATCTCTTAAACTTTATAAAACTCATTATTCGTAGTTACATAAATCCCTTACATGGATGTACCATTCCCTTTGACTTCTCAAGTGACAACTACTGGGAAACACCCTGTGGTTAGCGTATATTCTTAATAAGCCGAACCTGAAGATTAGAGAGAAAAAGAAGAAAACAAACTTGGGCCATGTTTCCATAGCACCTGCCAAAAGATGATCGCCGCAATTCGCTTCTGCCGGTCTCCTGACCTCCACCCTTGCCTCCGTGGCAGCCAGAGGGATGCTCTTCACCTCCAAATCAGATTACAGCACTCCTCTCCCACCGCTCCCCCTTTCAGAATAAAAGCCAAAGTCCCTTCAAGGGACAACCTGCCCCTCCCTCGGGTCTGTCTTCGTTTCTTCCTGGTGACCTGGCCACCTGAGTTCAAACTTTGATCTCTCCCAACACTTGACGGTTTCATTGCCTGATTAACACTCACTGCGACCTAATTCAATACATAATTTCCACATTATGTATCTTGTTTGCTGCCTTGCTCAGTGGACTGCAAACATCAGGAAGGCAGGGATTCCCTCTGCATCCAACTGATTGGAAGCCTTAGCCCTCACACACCCGAGGACCCTGCCGTAGGGATCAGAGCAGCGTTTCTCAGTCCCAGCACCAGTGACATCCTGGGCCCAGAATTCTTTGGCACAGGGGCCAGTCCTGTGCGTTTTTGCAGCATCCCTGGCCTCTACTGACCAGAGCCAGTGGCTCCCTGCCCCACGTTTGTGACCATCAAAAATGTCTCCAAACACTGTCAAATGTCCTGGGGGGAAAAAACACCTCCAGTTGAGAACCCCTGGGTTAGAGGGACAGGGACAGCTCCAGGAGGAAGCTGATGGTTCCATTCTCAGTAATACTGATTAAAACACACAAAAACCCACACATGAGCACGTGGGAGAGTGCAGTAACCTGTGTAACCAGGTCAGACAGACACGTGCAGCGGAGGCAGGACGCATCACCAGGCCCTCATTACTAGCACACTACTTCCATGCTGGCCTGTCCGCAAGACCCTCCAATCTCTGCAGGTGGAAGCAGGCATTTTGGGTTTGGGAAACAAGGGGAAACGGGCTGGAAGGGCCCCTGCATTGTGCTCTCAAGACACTCCCTACTACTGAGAGGTACATCTCATACTGTGGTATCCGGACCACTCACAGCACCTGCCTCCCAACTGAGCGCGTTTCAGGGACAGGACGAAGCTCTGAGAGTCACTGCTATACATAACCCCAACGCGGGCGATCCGACACGTACGAGAGGCAGGAAGTGTCTTACCAGTGTCCTGGCGGAACTGGGTCCAGCTGGGGAGGTCAATGATGTAAGGGGCCAGCGAGGGGTCAGCCTGGCCTAAGGGGATGCTGTGGGCCAGGCTCCCCACCCCGAAGCGCTGGCCTTTCTGCTGGACGAACTGCTGCTCGATGTAGCTGCAGACGGTGGCACTGTAGGGGTGCCAGGTGCCCAGCCCGTCCTGCCATTCCCACACAGCCACCGCCACGGGGCTGGCGTACACCTGCGCCAGGGAAGGGCTTGGGGCCATGGCCATCTTCCCCAGGTCTCCCTCTGCTTTGCCGAACGGTTTCAGACCACTCTGGGCTGGAGTCTCGGGGTCATTGCCCAGTGCTTCCAGAAGACCTGTAAACAGGACAAACAGTTACCAACGCACAGAGCGTCCCCGAGAGTCGGCCTCAGAGGGGAAAAAATGTCTACTTTTCCACAATTACCTTTTCCCCTCATACCTTAAGAGCCTTGTGAGTCTAGTACCTGATCCTGTCTCTTTGCTCAGGCAGCCAGGAAGAATTCAGTCAATCAAGCATCCTACCTGCCTCTGCGAATGTTCAGGGAGACTCAGCGGAGTGAGTCCTGGGTGCTAATCACCAGCCCAGCTTCTTTTTACCGATCATTTCCCTGTGACCTAACTATTGAGTATATCCTTTTATCCTGTGTTTTCATGAATAAGCCCAAACCCCTCGTGCACTGAGGCCGTGGTGACCCCTCACTTACACTATGTGGTGGAGACTCTACTGTTTCCAAAGCGGATTTGTTTGTGAGACACCTGCTATGCTACAGATGGGAAAAACCTGTGTCTCCGAAAGGACTGGGGAGAGGGAGGGCTCAAGGACACCCAGAGGGTCAACGGCAGAGCTGGGACTCAAAGCTTAGTCCTAGCTCCGCCCAGGTCTCCAGGCTGCTCCAGGAGGCATCATTAGCCACGAAGGGTACCCTAGATAAACATTAAAATCTCACAGATGCTGAAGCCCGGCCTCTCCGCACCCCAGTCTGGACCTCGATGACCACTGGTCAGGCCCAGAGGGTTTGCATCCATCTCCTGAGACGTTCCTCTCCCGGCCACCCCAGCCCATCCTCCTCCCTTGTCAACTCTACTCAGCCTTGAGGCCCAGGCTGCGTGGTTCAGGGAGGCTTTCCCTGGCTGCCCATCATGTGAGCTTCTCCCTTGCAGCACCGACCAGAACTCTGATGCCCGTATGGGTAGGATGACGTTCCAGATCTTACTGCCCCTCCAGACAGCACCAAGCTGGGAGTCTGCCTTGTCCACAGTTATATCGCCAGCCCCAGCAGAGGCCTGTCCTAAGTGTTATATACATATTAGTTCAAAACACAGCTGCATGGGAAGTAGCCTGCAGCTGTTTGGAGAAGAGCACTACACTGTGAAGGCACTGTACCGTGTCAGGCCCCCAGAGTACCAGAGGAACAGGACCAATTTAGTGACAAACGCCAAATAGACTTGTTTCACGTATGCCTAACAGACCCACAAGGCGGTACTTCCACTTTATGACAAGGCTCAAAAGAGGTCAAGGTCTTATTGAAGGGCACACAAACACTGCTAAGTGACAGCAGAGAGCAAACCCATCAACCCAGTGCTAATGCCCATTTCCTGGACAGGAAAGCTCAGCCCGACTCTACCTTGGGCTCCACTCTCAGGCCCCGCTGAGAAAGGAGGGAGGAGAGAGGAGACTCCATCCCGAGTCCTGAGCACCCTCAACTGTTACAGCACGTCCCCCAGGGCCCAGGGTTCCCAGTCACACTGTCTGCTCTGATTTCTACACAAACCCCTCATGTACAGACGCTGAACTGTCTCCCCATTTTGCAGATGAGGAAACCGAGGCCCAGAGAGTGGCGGTGACTTGCTTACACAGCTGGTAATAAGGTTCCTGTCCCTGAGACAGCACTGCACCACCAAGGTTTCGAGAAGACTCAAGACACCTGCCCCACAAGGCAGGCAGATCTGGAGCAGTGCATGAAAATGAACAGGCACAGGCTTACTCTACTCGCTGTATCATCTTTTTTTTTTTTTTTTTTAAAGATTTTATTTATTTGACAGAGAGAGATACAGCAAGAGAGGGAACACAAGCAGGGGAAGTGGGAGAGGGAGAAGCAGGCTTCCTATGGAGCAGGGAGCCCGATGTGGGGCTCGATCCCAGGACCCTGGGACCATGACCTGAGCCGAAGGCAGGCGCTTAACGACTGAGCCACCCAGGCGCCCCTCGCTGTATCATCTTGACGGAGGTACCTGAGCTCTCCAAGTTTGCTTTCTCCCACCTGAAAATGATGATACTAACGCCTGTTCTCAGTGCTTTTCACTGGTGTTCCGAGAGCTCTGTACAGAGCACCCAGCGCAGCGCCAGGCACACAGCAGTTAGCCGCCAAGCCTGTCCTCCTTCGCCTTCCCTGCTCTGGCCCAGCCCCTGCTACCCCAAGACCTACATCCCCACCCTTCAAGTCTGGGGGAGGAGCGGTGGCCCAGGGCGGCACTGAGCTACACACACAGCATGAGGACGCGGGCGATGGAGGAGTCAGGCCTGCGGGAACTGGGAGCCACCTGCGGGTGCCGGGGCTGTCCCCGAGCTGCTCGCTGCTCCAACAAAAGCACACATCCCACTCTGGAGGATCAGACCTGGGATGCCCTTGGGCCGGCTGGCTTATTAGCTCAGTGATTGCAATTAGAAGTCTCTGTAACCACATCCAGGTACAAATCACAGGACTGGTTTCAGAGCCAATTAATCCTGAGCCCAGACTTTCCTCCTGGCACCTCCTGGCAGGCATCACTCATCTCGCAGGCAGCGGAGGCCTCCTGGATATCAGCACACGTGGTATGTTCCAGCATGTCTGCACATCCCCAGACGAACCAACTCGCAGAGCTCTGCCAAACAGCCTGCGAGATACGGGCTAGAACTGCAGCTGAGGTTCTTCACGAAAGCATTTGGCCTCCACACACCAAGGGTCCACCCTCATCCAGGCACTGTTGGGGTACTGGAGACCCAGAGAGGAAGACGACATGGCACACAGCCGCTGTCCCCCGTCATAACACGCGGCCTCCTCCTTAGGTCCAGACACAACCAATTCTAGCAAGTGCCAGAACGTTCAAAGCCATTGCCTACTGCCTCCTACCTGTTGATCCTGCTGCTACACGTGTCCAGACTCCAGTCCTCTCTCCACCAAAGAACCCAAGCGAACGTGCCCATCTTTCCAGACTCAGCCGCAGCAACCCCCCTCTCCTGAGCCCTCTGACCCACACCCTCTGCAGAAAAGCACTGACTCCACCCCCCAGGGCTTCAAACACGAAAGACTGCATTTATTGGTTTCACTGTCTGTCTCCCCACTGGAACAGGAACTCCCTGAGGGCGGAGCTGGAGCTAACCCAAAGCTGGGGCTTCAGCACTTCAAATGCCTAATATCCCAGAGGGTCTCAAACTCCAGCAGACAAAAGAGAGGAGAACCTCCTGCTCCCGGGGCCTGGGGCACATTTGAAGCCAGACCCACTGGTGTTCCACTTGAACACGGCAATTACACGCACACAAGGGCTGTGTCAAGGAGCCCATTCTCTGCAACCACCTCAGCCATCATGAAGCTGTAGTTCAAAAACCTAATTTGTTTCGGCTCTTAACGACAGGGGCTGTTGAGGGTGTTCTTAATTATGAAAATAATAATTACTATAATTGGCCATGGGAAAAAAGCCTCAATCTGGAACTAAACACCTACAATAAGGGAATTCTTAAGGAAGTTACAGTATATCCCAATGATGGAATACAAGTCCTGAAAGATGTTTACAAAAGGCCTATGGACCTCTGATAATGCTCATGACAAACACGAAATACAGGATACGGAACAGCACCCGCTCCGCTGTTAGGCAGGACGGTGTGTCATTTACTGGGCACCTACTGTGGGGCGCTCTGGTCCTTCAGGCTCTCTCAACCCTCAAATGCCCTTGAAGGTAGGCATTGTCCCCCATTTTATAGGGGAGAGAACTGAGGCCAAAAGAAATTAAGAACTGGGGCACCTGGCTGGTTCAGTCAGAAGAGTGTGCAACACCTGATCTCGGGGTCGTGAGTTCGACCCCACGCTGGGTGTAGAGATTACTAAAAATAAACTTAAAAAAATTTTTAAAAAGGCTAAGGGCACCTGGGTGGCTCAGTCGGTTAAGCATCTGCCTTCGGGCACACAGCAGACAGGCACCAAGCGTGTCCTGATTCCAGGGTCCTGGGATCGAGGCCTGCATTGGGCTCCCTGCTCAGCAGGAAACCTGCTTCTCCCTCTCCCTCTGCTGCTCCCCCTGCTTGTACACTCACTCTTTCTCGCTCATTCTCTGTCAAATAAATAAATAAATAAAAATCTTTTAAAAATGTAGAAAGGCTGGAAGGAAGGGGAAAAAAAGGCTGCAAGGAACAACTCTGAAATGTTCTTTTTTTTTTTTTTTTTTAGGATTTTATTTATTTATTTGACAGAGAGAGACAGTGAGAGAGGGAACACAAGCAGGGGGAGTGGGAGAGGGAGAAGCAGGCTTCCCGCGGAACAGGGAGCCCGATGCGGGGCTCGATCCCAGGACCCTGGGATCATGACCTGAGCCGAAGGCAGACGCTTAACCGACTGAGCCACCCAGGCGCCCCACAACTCTGAAATGTTAACAGGAGTGATGGAGTTACGGTTCTGTTTTGTATACCTCTTTCTGTACCTGCAGATGTTCCACAATGGTCATACTACTTCTTAGGATGAGCCCAAAGTTACATTTTAAAAAATATCAACAACTTCGACCATGAGAAAAACCTTCCTGCTTTCCTTCGCATTCTCTTGCGGGATTTACCTGCAAATCCTGCCCACAGCGCTGCGCCATGGGGCACAGAGGATTGCTGCTGTCCTACCAGGGAGGCATTTTCACACAAAAGAAAAAAGTTACATGTGTCCCAGAGTCTTTCTATCCACAGAGGATTTAGAAGAGCTTTAGAACAAGATCTGAGCTGGCACAAGAATCTGAGTGCAAATCATCTTGCCTAACTGTGGGCCTCCAGGTGCGGGAACCACAGAAGCGGATCCCATGAAGGTTGCGGCCTCTGGGAAGAGGTCCCGGAGTGTGGTTTCTAAGGCGGTGCTCAGACTGTGATCATCACCTTACCAACATGTGAGGACCCTGTTTCATCCCTCCAAAGCCTACTGAAATAAGTACTGGCTTCGTGCATGCCTGGGCTCAGCGGTTCACCCTTCGGTCCACGCAGGGACAGGGACCGGCCCCCACCCTCCATCGTCCCGAGGGGAGATGGAGA
The DNA here is from genome assembly GCF_011800145.1 of Mirounga leonina. Lineage (NCBI taxonomy): Eukaryota > Metazoa > Chordata > Mammalia > Carnivora > Phocidae > Mirounga > Mirounga leonina. Next base: position 8,646,199 of record NW_023270763.1, read on the forward strand.
CAGCGGTCAGAAGGTGCGCGCACACACACATACACACATGCACACACACACGTGCAAGTACACTCCACCCTCGTGACTTTGGAACAATCACCATCCCTTCTGTAGGCTCTACCACTCAGGCAGTTGGATGGATTTTCCGGCCCCTGATGATTACCAGAACCTATTTGCAAATGGGATCGCAGGCTGCTCACTGGTATGTAAAACGCAGGAACGTGCTCTTTCTGACAAAGAAATGGCCTCCGTGCCAACTTCTCCAGAAGCCCAGGATGCTGTTCTGCAGAGCGCAAGAGTTCTGAGGGGCATGGATGGGAACCCAGTGAGCCCAGGCTTATTTCCTAAGCCACCTCTCCTTTGGGGCCTTTCCAAGAAGCTCGGCCTGAAACTCCACACCCACCAGCTGACACGAGGAGCGTGACCTTCCAAGACCTCAGGACAGCACAGCCAACCACCCTGGCCCTGGCAGGAAGCCTTCCCACAGACCCGGCAAAGGCCAATCCTGCATACAAACATGGCAAAGAAATGTCCTACCTGACCAGAAATGTTGTTTTTAATGCAAATTTAAAACAATGGAACATTATTTTTTTGCCTATCAAAATAGTTAAAAAAATAAAATAAAAAAACAAAATAAAGCTTAATTTCAATACTTGGTGCTGGCAGGAGTATATGGAGTCCTCCTACCCCTGGGAACGATAAACCCTTTCCAGAAAGATGTGGTAATATGTACGGAGTGGTTTAGAAATGTTTACTTGCTTTGACCCAATAATTTACCTAAGGAGATAGAGACATAAAGATATCTGCCACAGCACTATTTTGACCCGGTAAGAGAAGTATAGAGGAAACTCAACAGAAACCTACAGAAGTGTTCACACCAGCTGCCTTTCGACTAGAGAAACCGTAGGAGGCCTCTGGTTCGACCTCCTTACCTACCTGAACTCTTCACATTTTCTAAAGTGAAAAAGTATTATTTCCGTTATCAGCAACACATCTCTTTAAAATGCCCAGCACTTTTAAAAGACCATAAACATAAACCAAACCACCACTGTCACTTAGCATCATTACTTTAAATGGCTGCTAACTACCCCAGTGCGGTTTTGCAAACAACAGACCTCCTCAAAGTACCATGGCACCTCTTTGCCAAGACACATCCCCATCTCTGAGTCCCAAGAAAAGGCATAAAACAGACCATCCATGCGCCTGAACTATAGGCAGGCACTGCAAGATGGGGCTTCTGTCTCGAAAACAGATGGCTCAAGCTGGTGCCACCCAGAACTTACCAGGTTTCTGAGAGATGGAAGGACACTCATACATGATCTGTCCCCTACACACGGGGCTGCTGGAAGGGAAGGGACAACTCCTCTTCTAGTGGGTGCCCGCCTGAGCCCTCCAGGGGCAGGTCAGAGCAGAACCTTCCAAACAGGGCTCAGTAGGCCACAGGGTGGGGCCCTGTAGTTGAGTGTTCAACTCTTGATTTCAGCTCCGGTCATGATCTCAGGGTCATGAGATCGTGCCCCACCTCAGGCTCTGTGCTGAAGCAGGGGCGGGAGGGGGCCTGCTTGGGATTCTCTCTCTCCCTTAGCCCCTTCCCCCTGCTCATGCTCACCCTCTCAATAAATAAATAAATAAATAAATAAATAGCCAGCAAGCCACAGGGTGGCCAGGGGGCAGGCCCTAGCAATCTTTGATTCCCTGTAGGCAACCTCCTCCACCAGCACCAAGAACCGCTATGTTGCTCCTTCTCTGCCAGAAGCAATGTGCCCTGGTCCCCAGGCCTCCCCAGGGGGTCAAAATGGGGGAGCAGTGGAAGCAGTAACAGCGATGGCCACCAACCTAGGGCTTATAAGGCACCACGCACTGAGCACCTTCCACAGGTTTTTGGGGTTTTTTTTTTAAGATTTTATTTATTTATTCATGAGAGACAGAGAGAGAGACAGAGGGAGAAGCAGGCTCCCCGCGGAGCAGGGAGCCCGATGCGGGACTCGATCCCAGGACCCTGGGATCATGACCTGAGCCGAAGGCAGACGCCTAACCGACTGAGCCACCCAGGCGTCCCTTCCACAGGTTCTTAAACGTTTAAGCCTCACAGTCCTGGGCGCAGGTCTTCGCCTGACTTTACAGATGAGGACAGGAGGCAAAAGATAAGCAACCTGCCCAAGATTCCACAGATCTTTTTTTTTCTTTTTTTAAGATTTTATTTATTTATTTGACAGAGAGAGATATTGCCAGAGAGGGAACACAAGCAGGGGGAGTGGGATAGGGAGAAGCAGGCTTCCGGCTGAGCAGGGAGCCTGATGCGGGGCTCGATCCCAGGACCCTGGGATCATGATCTGAGCCGAAGGCTGACGCTTAACAACTGGGCCACCCAGGCGCCCCAAAAATCCACAGGTCTAAGGAAACCCAAATCTGTTTCCAGAGTCCAAGACAGAAGGGGTATGCTGATGCTGGACACATCGGCCTGCCGGCTAGGTTTTTCCTGGCCAACACAGTTCTTAGGTTTTGTTTTTTTTTTTTAACTGAGCTGTTGTTTAAAAATTGGAATATTCACCATTAAAAAAAAATCCAGGGCGCCTGGGTGGCTCAGTTGGTTAAGCGACTGCCTTCGGCTCAGGTCATGATCCTGGAGTCCCGGGATTGAGTCCCGCATCTGGGCTCCCTGCTCAGCGGGGGGTCTGCTTCTCCCTCTGACCCTCCCCCCTCTCATGTGCTCTCTCTCTCTCATTCTCTCTCATAAATAAATAAAATCTTTTTAAAAAAAAAAAATCCAGGTTTCCAGCTTCTGGAAAGCAGAAAAATTGGCAACATTTGCAGCGCTGACCGAGATTCATTAACCAACCAGCAACAACTAGTTGAACCACTGTGGTGGCTGGGACACATTCGTCAGGTTACCACAGTTACCACGACTCCCCTGGCAGGAGTCAGCAAACTTTTCCTCTAAGGGGACAAAAGAGCACATATTTTAGGCTTTGCAGAACATAGGGCGTCTGCAGCATCTACGCAACTCTGCCACGGAGAGTGTGAAAACAGCCACAGACGACGTGCAAACTAACTGGAGTGGTTAGTCTACAGCTCCCCCAACACCCGTCACCACGCTCCCACCATCCTGGAACTACTTCTCTGCGAGAAATACTTCTCTGAATCCATTTCTCTTTCAAAACGTAGGGAAGTGCCTCTGCCCTCGGCAGATACCCACAGGCAGAAGTGGCCACTTCTAACAATCAATGTCCACATAACATCTGAGTGCAATTATCTAACCTGGCCCTCCACGAGGGCACAGGCTCCTTAGAGGCAAGGACTGAGGTCAGGAAAAGATGTTTTAAACAAGACATAGAACACTGACTATAAAAAACAACATCAACAACAAACAACAACAAACAAAATCTCACTATGTTAAAATTAAGAATGGTTCAACAAAAGATGTCTTAAATAGAGTACAAGCTAGAAGAAAATATTCACAATATGAACAAAGGATCAAAATCAAGAATCTATAAAGAACTGTTACAATCAGTAAATAATAAAACGTTGGCAAAAATCATGAACAAATATTTCACAGGAAACATGCCAATGAGCTTATGAAGAGACATTCAATGTCAGGGCTCAGGAACACAGAAATCACAACCCCAATGATCCCATTTTATACCCATTCAATCGGCAAAAATAAAGTCTGCCTATAGTGAGTGATGGCAAGAATGTGGAGCAGCTAAGTCCCATCCACCGGTACAACCACTTCAGAAAACAGTCTGGCTAGATCTATGAAAGCGGCACCTTTATTTACCCTATAACCCAGCAAAATATCACCCCTAAGTTCATACCCAAGAAAACCTCTTGCACATGTACTGCAGATGTGTATGGAAATGTCCAGAGCAGCACATTTTCAACCGCAGAAATCTGGAAACAACTAAGTGCCCATCAGTGGAAGATTAGATGCATGAACTGTGGCGTGTTCACTCCACAGATTATTCAGCAGTGAAAACAAATGAACCAGATGACATGCAATAATACGGATAAATCTTAGCAATATTTTTTTACTTTCCTTAGAAACACATAGGTACAGGGCGCCTGGGTGGCTCAGTCGTTAAGCGTCTGCCTTCGGCTCGGGTCATGATCCCAGGGTCCTGGGATCGAGTCCCACATCGGGCTCCCTGCTTGGCAGGAAGCCTGCTTCTCCCTCTCCCACTCCCCCTGCTTGTGTTCCTACTCTCGCTATTCTCTCTAATAAATAAATAAAATCTTTTTTTTTTTTTTAAAGATTTTATTTATTTATTTGAGAGAGAGAATGAGATAGAGCATGAGAGTGGGGAGGGTCAGGGGGAGAAGCAGACTCCCTGCCGAGCAGAGAGCCCGATGCGGGACTCGATCCCGGGACTCCAGGATCATGACCCGAGCCGAAGGCAGTCGCTTAACCAACTGAGCCACCCAGGCGCCCAATAAATAAAATCTTTAAAAAAAAAAAAAGAAAAGAAACACATAGGTACAATAAAACTACATGAAAGTGAGGGGATAATGGTTATCTCAGGATGGGGAGAAAGATCAAACGATTACACGTGTACTTTCCTTTCAAGCTTTTGTTTTGGGTGACTGGAATGCAGGAGCTTACGACATTCATTAAAAATCACGTAGGCAATAAATAAAAGCAAGCCACGCATCAACAGTGATGAGTGTGTATTAACCTAGCTCTGTGTTTACCCGAGGTAAACATTAAAACAAACACATCTTACCCCAAGCGCCAAGCACTAGCCCTGGCACATGGTTTCTGTGGGGCCCATGGCCCCATTCCTGTTGGGTCTCTTCGGCACCTTCCGTATGTTTGAATCCAGACTCACCTTCCTTCCTAATTCTGCTTCCCCAGTGGATGCCCTGTCCCCAGGCACTTAGGAGAAAAACCTGGGTTTCTAGCTCTTCACCACCTTCCCCCCACAGCGACGCAGCTGCCATGGCTCACTTTCTCCTCCCTCCTCACCTCCTCACACCCGCTGCCAGCATCCGCTTGGGACCTTTGTGCCTCTCTCACCCTGGTAAGTGTTCTCTTCCAACTGGCTTCTCCAACTCTGTTTCTCCTGGTCCACCCGAGAGGCACGTGCAAGATTGAGCCTCCCGAAGCATAGTTCCCGAATACATTTCAAGTTCCTTGGGTTGACACTGAAAACCCATCACAATCTGGTCCCTCCCTATCAACAGAATTTGCCAGCGCACTTGCCTTCAATACCTTCTTTTCCTCTATGCCTCCCCTTCCCCGGCCCATACCCAAGAGTTTAAGCGACAACTGCTCCCCCCATATACATCCAGTTTTCCCACCTCCATGCCCCGGCTCCATGCAGAATCCCACCCACCTCGCCACACATCCTCACCTTACCCATACTTTCAAGACCCAGTTTAAACAGCACCTCCATGATGCCTCAAGGTGCCCAACTGAAAGAAAACACCCTCTTAGCAACTTCCACAGCCCTTGCCTGCCCTTTACAGTTCTCTATGTCCATTCTATCTCTTCAAGGAGGCCATGAGCAAACTGGGGGCAACAATCTCATGTCTAACCCCCACCCCCATCAGAAACTGGTGTGGTGTAAGGAAATAAGTCACAAAGAGCATAATCCCGTCTAATCCATCCCATACTTCCAGCCAGTGTGCTCGTTTAAAATGCCCTCCTGGAATTCTTCTGCTAAAATCCTGCTCCCCAGAGCCTTGGCATGGCCCACAAAACCCTCCAAACGCAGCCCTCTGCCTACCTCACCAGGCTCCTCTACCCCACACCCATCCCTTGCTGCCCTGGTCACACAGAGCTACTTACAGTGGCCCAGGCGCACCAGGTAACTTCTGGACTCTGCAGATGCCGACTCCTCTGCCCGGCTTCTCCCCTCCTTTTCAAGTCCTACCCCTTCACAACTCACCTTAGTTATCCTCTTCCAGAAGCTTGCTGACCCGCCCTCCGATCCCTTCCTGCACAAATGGGGTTAGGGGGGCAGGGGGCTGGGGCTCTGCCCTGTGATTCCTCCCGCCTCAACACATAGCACACCGACAATGCCTTGCCACTATCTATGGTTTGTCTGTCTGTTCCACCAAATGATGAGCTCCCAGGTGACAGAGCTCTTGTCGCTCATCGGGGTGCCCCACCACTGAGCACGGGGCTTGACACAAAGAAGGCACCCAGTTTTGTTCGTGCAACAAAAGAAATAAAAATTCCCAGTTCAGATGCTGAAATCATGACTTGTGTCCTTCACCGCGTAAAGCATGCCTTAAGTGGAAAGCATCCTCTAAGACTGGTTAAACAGGAGAAGCCCTTGACAAGAAAGCACTTGACTCTATTTGAGACAGTTGGCAATCAACAATCGACTCCCAAGGCTGACTTTCATTCCGGAGACCTTAAATTCCATGCTCCCCAGTCTCCATCTCCGCTGAAAACCAGGTCCAGAAGGCAGCAATGAGAAGTCCCTGTGGCTCTTACCTTTTCCCTCTGGAGAGCTGGCACAAACTGTCCCTTCTTGACGGAGACACTAGATCCTTAGGAGGAATGACTTGTTTGAGTTCCCATCTTGATATAAAACGCAAACAACAAAAATGGAGCAAATCGGAAAGCCTTGCTGACTCAGCAACGCAAATTCCAGGGCACCTTCACCAACAAGGAAAAAGATGATCAGGTTTTAAATGGAGAAACAGCGGTCAGTGAAAACGAATGCACAGATGTTGGGTCTGTGCACTGCGGCCGGGGACTGGAAATCACCAGATTTATTTTCCAACAGCCTGGGCAGGGCAGAAGGTACAACAGTCTCCCTCTACCCGCTCAATAATCAAGGGGATGGTGGGAGGAAAAAAACAAAAACTTCAGCTCTTTCATGGAAAGGCCTAACCGGACTTCATAAGCCAGTCTGCAGTGTAAGTAACCACGAAAATTAGCACACCAGAGAGGGTAAAAGTTTGGCCAAGGTCACACAGCAAACGAACAAGAGGCCTAGTTACAGTTACCCGGATGGTAAAGCCTGATTTTGGCGACCAGAAAGTCCACCTTATAGAACTCTACTAGAGGAGTTAGGATGGCAGGCAGAAATATTCTGAGTTAATTCTTAACGTCCAAGCGCCTGTGCACACACTATTTCCATTGTTACTGGCACGTAGAGAAGTGGAACCAGGCTGGCTTGAGGGGGAGGGGGGGTACGAAAGAACAGCTTCAGAAAAGAGCGTCTTCTAAATCCTCTTCAACACACATTATGCACCCCTCAAAAGTAACACAGGGCCCCAGGAAACAGGGGTTTCCGGGAGGGCGACCCCTACTTGAGGCGAGGGAAGCAGAGTTAGGGGACAAACTCTTTAAAAGTACAGCCCCGGGCTCCAGCGAGTCGTCCACCTGAAGGCAGAGCCCAGCCGAAGCCACACCCCGAACCACAGAGCCCGGTGGCAATATCCCCGCCGCCTCGGCCCGCTCCTGCGGGAAGGGGTACCCTCCTCGCGACCGCCCCAAACTCCCAGGGTCTGCGCCCCTCCCCCTGCTAGCCCTTCGGCTTCCACCCGGCGTTCACCCTCGCACCCAGTCCTGTCCCAAGCTGCCGGCGCGTCTCATTTCCCCAACTCCCGCCTGCGGCTGCCCCAGCCCGGCGGCCAGTCCTCCCAATCCCCCCGGACCTCACCCCCGGGCTCTTCCCCGGCCCGGCCCAGCCCTCCCTCACTCCCACGCCCGCCCCCTTCCGGTCCCAGCTCGGCTCGGTCTCCCCCGCGTCCCCGGGACCCCAGCCCTGGCGACAGGCAGGTGGCCTGCCCGCCCCTCTCACCGAAGCTGAGGAAGGCGAGGGGGCAGGCTGAAGGCACCGCCGCACTCGGGCTACAGCTCGGGTTCGGCCTGGGCACCGCTCCGACTGAAGCTCCGACTCTGAGGAGGTAGCCAGAGTGAAACTCGGCGTCGCAGCTTCCTAGCACTCCGCTGCGCATGCCCAGGACGCGGGGCCTTCTGGGAAAGGTAGTTCCGTGGGTTGGGGGTGGGGCGGGACCCAACCCGACACGCACCTGTTCGGGTGTATCTATTCTTCCTTCTTAGTCCGCTCACTCACTGACTTACTTCTTCATTTACTTATTTACTTTTAGATCGTGTTTACCCGTACATATGTGGTGCCAGGCCCTGTGCTGGGTCCTGGGGATTAAAACGTGAGTCAGAAACGTGGTTTCTCTCCTGCGAGAGCTTCATATCTACTTGGGGAGACAGACACTCAAACACGTAAATACAGTACAGGGGGATGAATGTGAGTTTAAGCACAGGACTTGGAGCACAGAGGGTGTGGTTAATTTGGGGGAGGTGTCAGGGAGACATCACAAAGGGGTCGGATGCCTGAGTTGGATTTTAAAGCACACACAGGGGTTTGCCAGATGGAGTACAGGGAAGCTCTTGCAAAGGAAGAGAGATGTGAAAGTGCTTGATGCATTCAGGAAGCAGTGAAACGTTCCCTGTGGCCAGGGCAGGAGGGTACACGGAGGGGCTGAGGACAGGAGAAAATAGATTAGGGTGGACAGCAGGCTGGGTAAGATTATGATTGTCTTTAAATGCCCATGCAAGGAATTTAGGCAATGGGAGCCAGTAGAAAGATTCAAGCAAGGGAATGACAGTCAGCATTGCACTTTAGAAGGATACCCTGTGTGGTAGGTGGAGGATAGGTTTAAAGGACAGAGAAAGGAGTGGGGAGACCAGTTTGGAGGCTGTTGCTGTAGTCCACATAGAAGGCCTGAACCAGGTTGGTGACTACTCTTTTGGGATCACAGACCTCCTTTACAGAGCTAAAGAAAGCTATTCCCAAAATACGCTCAGATAGAAATGTTCACACACATGTACATGCAGGTCACACATACAATCTTGCACACAGTTTCACAGGGTTCGGAGTTCTCTGAATCTGGGACTCTAGTTGAGTGTCTTTACATAATCTAATGTCACTCATACTTCATCAGGGATTTAAGAAAGAGACACCTCCCACCTCCCCCCATCACTCAGTTCAAAACTTTATTTTATAGAAAAGAAAGCTGAGGCCCAGAGAGGGGGACTAATCAACCCAAAGTTGATGAAGCAGGGGAAGGAGTGCCTGTGGTGGGCCCTCTTCTGGGACCCTAGGCCAGGACTCTTCATGACCTAGAACCTGACTTAGAGGATATAGGCCTTGAGTCTGGAGAAGCGCCAAAGTTAGGTTCTCCCAATGATGCCAGCCCTCTTTCTAGAAATGAAGGGTGACTTTCTAAGCTGTGTCTAACTCCAGACTTGAGCAGCCCCATATCACTGGCCTCGCTGGGGAGTGGTGGGGGCGGGGAGGGTGGTGCAGATGAAATGGTCTGAAGCATTAGAAAAGCCTTTCAACCCTCAAAAGGTGTTCTCTTAAGTGCTTCCTTTTTCCTCAGTGAAATGCTTGAGTGATAGTTATTGTCCTTAAAATCCCACTGCACTCACACACACCTACAGGCTCAAACAGAACAATAGTGGCAGGCTGGGCTGGAAAGGTTCTGGAACCTAGGCTCTGGAAAGGGGAGGACATCTAAACTCGGAGAGCAGGAGCTGGAGCTCTGAGGGAGGCTTGATGGGGCTGCCCAGGTTGGGGGCCAGTGTGGGAGCCAGGGGGAAGGCCAGGGTGGAGAAGTTTCACAGAGGCGGGAAGTAGGACACAGCCTGGAAGTCTGGGTGCATGGAGTGCCTTCCCATGAGGTAGAAGACACTAGAAAGCGGGGAGGAGGGGATTTCAGTCAACAAGTTGAGCGTGAGGTAGGAAGGCGAGCAAATCCAGACATCTGGGTAGACATAGGGATTTGGGAATCACAGGCAACGAGACTGAGATGACCTGGAAAGACCACAGAAGATAAGAAAAGGGGAGTCCAGGGCTAAGGAACACTGACTTTTGAAGAACAGAGGAGATAGAAGTGTCTGGAAAGGAGGCCGGACTGGGGGAGCCCGGGGCGAGCATGGTGGCAGAGAATCAAGAGGAGTGTCCCATGAAGGTGGTGCTCAGTGGTGACAGACACTTCCTAGAGGCCCAACAGACACTTCCTAGAGGTCTGCTGGGAGGGGTGCCTATCCCAGAACCCAGGGCCCCTGCCTCCCAGTTCCGGGCTCTCTCATCTTGCAGTCTTCAGGAAATGCCCCAAAATTCCAACTTCGCTACAGTGAGGCCACTGGTGACCAAAGTGGTTTCCATAGAGAAGCAGGGGCTCGAGCACACAGATGCACATAGATGTCTGTGGTTGTGAAGGTTTTGCAGTCTGGGAGTGCAGACCGCTCTTCCAAGAACCACCTTCGTGTTCCACACATCCGGGCATGGGGCGGAAGAGGGTAAACCCACATGTGTGGAATGAGGCGACTTACATAAGGTGGCCCGTGGCTGTGGGTGCCTGGAAGGACACTGGTCAACACAGTAACATCTGACGAGCAGGATAGCAGGTGATTTCACTTTCTTTGTACTCTTCTTGCATCATTTGAGTGTGTCCCAATGAATAGTTTCCTTTTTTATAACCTGAAAAGAAAGACTATTTTTATTTGGGAAAAATAAAGAGTTTTCGTCGTGAAAGGAAGAGAAATAGGGCAGCAGCAAGAAGGAGAATGGCGGGGGGGAGATGGACTTTAAATTTTTAGGCAGGAGAGAGTGAGTGTGCTGTGTTCTGACGCTGCAGCAGGACGCCCCTGAGGGAGCTGAAAGGAGGGAAAGAGGATCGGCCACTTGCAAACTGAACTTTACACCAATGTATGGGGGTGCCTGGGTGGCTCAGCCGATAAGTGTCTGCCTTTGGCTCAGGTCATGATCCCAGGGTCCTGGGATCGAGCCCCACATCGGGCTCCCTGCTCAGCGGGAAGCCTGCTTCTCCCTTTCCCACTCCCCCTGCTTGTTTTCCCTCTCTCGCTGTCTCTCTCTCTCAAATAAATAAAATCTTTAAAAAATAATAATAAATAAACCAATGTATGTGGCAAAGAATCGGAAGCATCTGCCCAGCAGAAAGGAGCTGGTTAAATGACCTCGGAACACTAGTAGGAAGAATGAGGAAGATTCACAGGAGCTAATGGAGCAGTGGCCAAGATCTATCATTAAGTAAAAAAAGAACTTGCACCGGGCGCCTGGGTGGCTCAGCCGATAAGTGTCTGCCTTCGGCTCAGGTCATGATCCCAGTGTCCTGGGATCGAGCCCCTCATCGGGCTCCCTGCTCCGTGGGAAGCCTGCTTCTCCCTCTCCCTCTGCCCCTCCCCATGCTTGTGTTCCCTCTCTCGCTGTGTCTCTCTCTGTCAAATAAATAAAATCTTTGAAAAAGAAAAAAGGAACTTGCAGAGCATAGAGAATGTGCACCTCTTTGTGTTGTTGGTTTGAAAAATGTGAGAATGCCCCCCCACCCATACACACACACACACACACACAGTAGGGCGGGTTAGGTATGCCTGGCACGAAGTGCTCCTAGGAGTGAAAGGAACTGCCACATCCCTGGCATTGACCCTCTGTCCTAACAAAATCTTCTGCCCAGAAGGGAAGCTTTGTTGGTTTTTTGTTTTGTTTTGTTTTTTTTAATGTCTCAAAGGCTGGAGTTTGTGCCGACCTCAGGCCTCAGAAGGCTCCCTAGCAACTGAGAATGAATGACGTGGCCCAAGAAAGAATGTGGCTGTTGGCCACGGAATGGGGAGCGATGGTGGCCAAAGAAACTTAATTTTTTTCCGAGAAGTCCTTAGACTCCACTCCAGGTGCCAAGGTTTACTGCTTCTGAAGGTTCTGATCCTGGAACCGGCCCCAGCTCACCCGGGAGCAAGAAAAGATCAATGTAAATCTGGGAAAAGGCTAGACCCGGGGGCCCAGCCTCTCCACTAAGGGGCTCGAGCACTTTCTGATGTTTTGCTTGGAAAGGCAGGATTTTGTTGCTTGGTGCCTCGGCTAATTGGCCTCCATCTGACACTCTGGAGGGATTGTCTGATTAGAAGCCACAGCTGCCTTGCTCATTATTTCTGATTAATAGACAGCACCTGGCATCTCTGGGCAACGGTGCCCACTCAGGACCCAGGTGTGACCTACACAGCCAACAAAAGCATGATGGCTTTGCAGCCCCAGGAGCAAAGCCCCTAAAAGCGTTATCTTATGTAAGTTCCGGCCCCTTGGAACACGTTTTGAACTGGCTTGTCCTTTTTGCTGGTTCCCTTGCTGCAAGTCTGAAATAACTGATGTGTACTCACAGCTAATTCATCCGAGAAGTTTGTTTTAACACTAGGCAATCTCACTCGACCTATGCCCTCCACCCCAGTTGTTCTCATTGTAAATTAATACTCTGGCATCCTGGTTTGGGATCCGGAGTTGCTCAAGAGAGGGCTCAGTGTGGCGTGTGGACAAGCCAGGTTTCCTAGCCTAAAGGCTAAGGGCAAGAGGCCCCCCGAGAGACAGAGTTATCTTCCTGGTAGTATCCAGCCTCCCCCTGAACCTTAGTTTCATTAGTCCCTAGGAGCTGCTTAGAATCTCTTGCTAAAAATACCTGGTAAATCTAACACCTATCAGGCAAAAGTGTCTCAGACATGGGCAAAAAGATAACTGGATGTCTTCTAGCAACCTTCCAGATTATCTGGTTCTATAAAAGTCTGCCTTGCCTAGTCTTTGACTAAGTTTTTTTTCTTTAAAGATTTGAGAGAGGGGCACCTGGGTGGCTCAGTCGGTTGGGCGTCGGCCTTTGGCTCAGGTCATGATCCTGGAGTCCCAGGATTGAGCCCCATGTCGGGCTTCCCACTCAGTGGGGAGTCTGCTTCTCCCTCCCCCCCTCCCCACTTGTGTTCTCTCTCTCTCTCAAATAAAATCTTTAAAAAAACAAAGATTTGAGAGAGAGAGAGCACGGGGAGGGGGTGGGAGGAGAAGGGGAGAGGGAGAGGGAGAAGCAGACTCCCTGCTCAGAAGGGAGCCGAACTCAAGGCTTGATCCCAGGACCCCGATATCACCACCCGAGCCAAAGGCAGACTCTTATCCGATTGAGCCACCCAGGCACCCCTAACATATTTTGCAATTCTGTATATTGTAGAAAGCCAGTAGTAATGCAAATGATTGCAAGGATTCCCGTCTGTCTGTGGAGATGAAATTGATTTCTGCCCTTTGGAGGAAGCCAAGTTTGCATCTATCAGCAAATTCATTTCTGCATTCCTGATTACCTTTATGTAAGTCTTCGGATTCTCCTTTGAACCAGTTCTAACATCCTGCGGTTTCCCTCAAGGAAGGAGTTACAACAAGACCTTTGACACATTTTCATTTTGTATTTGGGCGATCATGATTTTACTCCCCCAGCCCCGCATTGTCCTTTTTAACCACCGCCTCCCCCTTTTTCCCTTGGCCACCAGGAAGCACAAAGGCAAAGTTTTAAACCCATGAAGTGCTGATCCACCAAGAGTTTCATAGCATGTAATAAGAAGCTGCCCCAAACACCAGGGAAACAGGTGGCTGTAAGCAATGGAAATCCAGACAACCCTCAGCTGCTGGCTATCTCCCTCACTTCCCCCAAACTTCCAGTGGAGTCTACAAGGCGGGGCCCTCTGCCCTCACTGCTGGAGGTGGCCTCTCTGGCCCTTCCCAAGGAGGCCAGCTTCACGCAGTGCAGAGGCCCGTCTGGAACCAGCTGGGGCTAACATCCAGGGTCACATTCTAGTCACACTTCCTCCCCACACCAGATATAGCCACTTCCTGTTCCCGCTGAAGACAGCAGAAGTTGAATGAGAGGAGTTCCCAGGATGTTGCAAGCCCCCGAAAGAGGAGAGCAGATAACAGGATGGGTGGTTGTTGCGGGGACAGTCCCTGCGGCGTGTCCTGGAAGTAGCCGTAGCTTATGGAGCGCTTCTGTCCCCACACACGAGGGTGGTGGGGAGTGAAAATTCTCTCTCCTCCAGAAAGTCTCTCTGGCTAAAGAATTTTGTCACCAGCTAGACCCCTGAGTGGAAACCTCACACCTGTGATGGACCACGGAGTGACCTCTGGAATGATCCACAATCACTTTTACCTCATTAGAGCACTAAAATCTCCACCCAGCCTCATTTATGTAACTTACAAGGTAGGTCTAGGCATGTTTCCTTCGGGCACATGCACCACCTTATGCCCACCTCTGCACAGGAAGACAAGGCTTCCTCATCTAGTCATCCTACCCCTAAACAAAAGGAACCCGTCCAACCCTCTCTTTATCGGTCACTGCGTATTGGAAGCCATTCCCCGTGATCTCCGTATTTGCTCCACCTGGTGCAGTTTGACTTCCCGAGGTGCAAACTCACATGGGTAAATTACAGGTTAACATGAGACAGATTAACAGGACAAAAATCAGATCGAATTTTGTGGGTCATGAACCGTTCATGTATGTGCGTTCCCAAAGACAAAGCTGACATGAAATATATAGGCCATCCTGAGCTAAGGAAGGGGGTAGGCCATGTAAGGCAATTCAAATGGCAAGAATCACAGATGTTTGGGGACTCCTGGGTCGCTCAGTAGGTTAAGCATCTGCCTTCTGCTCAGGTCATGATCCCAGGGTCCTGGGATCGAGTCCAGCACCGGGCTCCTTGCTAAGCGGGGAGCCTGATTCTCCCTCTGCCTGCCGCTTCCCCTGCTTGCGCTGACAAAAATCTTAAAAAAAAAAAAAAAAAATCAGATGTTTCCCCCCCCCCCCCCCCCCGCCCCATGGATCACTCAGATAAAATTGGTGGCAAAAACTCCCATTCTGGGAAAGACACTCTCCCCCCAAATTCAATACTTCTAGTTAAGGGAGGGGCAAAAATTTCTCTTGAGCTGTTGGGTCTCCATTGGCATGTGGCCTACCTTGAGCTGTAGGCCGAGCCACACACTTTGGGGAGACTTGTCCTAAGCCCCTTCATTGGACCCCAAGTACAGCGTTACTCTTCCCAAGAACCCTGAAGAGTGGAGAACTCCATCTGAAAGGTGATGATGCTGAGGAGGAAACAGGCTCGGTGAGGAGTAGAGCTGGGTGGGATGAGACACAGGCCCTCTGGCCCCCCGAGGCCTGCTGCATGAGCCAGGCGGCCATCAAGCACTCCACTCAGTCTCTGGACAGCATACCTCACAGATGGGGGGAACTGCCAGGCCAGCAGAGGCAGGGAGCCAGGCTGATTCTGCCTCCAGGCCATGTTCTGCTGTTCCTCTGGGTCTTCTTGACACAGACTGTCCATTCCGTGGCTCCTTTTCACATTGTTAATGACTAACTGGTAGGAGGCCTCCATCCCTCCCTACCCACCCCATCTCTTCTAGGCACCCAGGCCCTCCATTCTTCCAGGAGAAAGTGTTCTCTCTTCCTTTCCTCCCTCCACACCCACCTTTCCCTTTTTGTCCAGCCAGGACCTGCTGGTTCTTCAAGGATTTGCTCCAGGATCACCAGCTCCAGGAAGCCCACCCCTCCTATCTCCAGCCTTTTACTCCCGCCCACAGCACAGCCAGACCTGCTTGGCGTGGGGGCGGGGGGGGCGATTCCTTCTTGCTGCAAATCCCCTAGCCCAGGGCACCTTAACACACCTGAATCACCTGGAGATTTTAAAATGCAGATTAGAGCTGGGATGGGGCCCCAAATTCTGCCTTTCCACAAGTCCCCAGGTGATGCTAATAGTGTTCACAGACCACCCTTAGAGGGGCAAGAACCGAGGCAGACCCAGAATCAAAACCTTGCTCTGAATGTACTTAAAGAATTTTATTTGACAAAGCGCAAGAGAGCGCAAGCAGGGGGAGTGGCAGAGGGAGAGGAAGAAGGCTCCTCACTGAGCAGGGAGCCTGATGCGGGGCTTGATCCCAGAACGCTGAGATCATGACCCGAGCCGAAGGCAGACATTTAACTGAGCCATCCAGGCGCCCCCTGAATGTACTTTAGACATTTGTCTCTAGGCCTCTGTCAACACATCCAAGCCTCTGCCCTCAGCCAGGCCCCAGGCTGCAGGGAGGGAGCCATTCCAGATGCAACAATTAAGCTCCTTCTGGTTCCAATCCCATTTATGTCCAACAAGCCCGCCCAACCGGTACCAGCCCCATTTTGCCCATGAGGAGCCTCAGGCTCACAGAAAGTAACTGGCAAGCCTGGGATTCCCAGTGAAGGGGAACTTCACCCAATCAGGAGGAGGCGTTGGGGTCTGGGGTGAGGTTGGAGCCAGCTAAGGGCCACAGCCCCCTGGGGGGAGGGGGGGTGTCACAGCTGTCAGAGGGAGCGGGGGACCCCCTGCCCTGGAGAGGGGGTCACAAGCTGCTTGGGCACCCCTGGGGCTTAGGAGAGGAAGACAGCTCTATCAGAGGGGGAAAGCAGCTCCCCCCAGTGACAGGAAGCTTCAAGCAGGGCTCAGCCCTTCTGAGGAGCCTACCTCTGAGTTGGTGACTTGGCCATAGCACACTCCCACTCACCCTACACCCCAGACGTGCTCCCCTACAGCAGCCTCAGGCCCAGGGTGACCACTGTCCAGACCTCCGCCCTGGACCCGGTCACCTCTGGGCCTCAAGTCTACTGCCCCCTAGAGAAGCCGACCCCATCCTTTCCTCCCTGCCCCCACCCCGATTTCAGATGCACCGGGTCCAGAGACACACCAGACCCTCTGCTAGCCCAGAAGCGGGGCTGGCAGGGCCCACCCTGCTTTTTTGCCCCCAATAGCTGACATCTTGGCCTCCTTGGAGACATGGGAGGATGGTGGCCTGGGAAGATGAGCCCCTCTCCCAGGAAGGCCGTGTTGCCCAGAGCCAGGAAAATGCAGGCTTGCCTTCATAACCCAGTCTGGCCTCTCTGCTGTGGACAGACCACCCCACGCTAGAGATGCAGTAGTCCATGCTGGAGGGTGCTCCTTGAGCCCACAGCACTGTTCTCCCGTCTGCCCCCTCTTCCCCCTCACCCCTATATGACATCACTGCGCCACACCCCAGAGCTCACTTTCTTCTTTTATTGGGGAACAGACACAGGGCATATCACCAAGCGAGAAGCAGTACGGTGCCTCCGGGCAAGGACCAGGCCCACGGTAGCCAGAGTCAGGGATACCACCGTGGCCAGGCCTAAGCCCAGCATCACAGAGGTGTGAGGAGAGGTGGACCCCTCCACACCACGATCACCAGCCTTTCCCAGGAAGATCAGAGGCCCCACGGTGATCTCTGCTTCTTCGGTCACTGAAAGACACAGGATACCTAAGGGTCACCTTAGTCCCGCACCAGGGGTCCGATGGTTTTGCTCTATTTCAGATTTAACCAGGTTTTGTTCTAGAAGCTGCGTTATCTCCCCCACAGTCCTGATCACGCCCTACTCTGAGCCCCTGGCTGATGCTGGAGTGGGGGTTTAGAGTCCCCTATTAGCCCCCAAGTCTTCTATGTAAGAAAGCCCAAAACCGCATTCCCCCAGCGGTGAGCAGCCTTGAGTGGGAGACCAAAGAGGAATGTCACCCTGCAGGGACAGCACGTACCCTAGACGGAGGGAAGGGCAAGAGCCCTGGAGGGGTCCTAACACCTACCGTGCCTTCGACTTCGGGCTCGGGAAGCAGACTTGCGCTGCCCTCTCTCTAGGTGGGACAGCCTCCTGGAACGGCCTGGAAGGCCACAGCTGCCTTTGTTACAACAGTGACAGACGTCAGCAGTGCCTTCTACAGGGTACCACCTGAGCAGGTCGGGGTGGGGGGAAGGGGGGGTGCGGGGAAGAAGACCAGAAGATCAGATGGCCGTGTTACCCTCAGGAACCAGCCTGCTGCTGGTATACATCCTAGGGGAACGGACCCCAGGGAGGCCGGTGACATGGCTTTCTGCCCCAGCCATGTCTAACCTGTTCCCTCACCTCTTGGTAGACTTGATGAAGGAACAGGCTTTGTTTAGCTGGTCCGGGACTTGGTCAGCCGGAGTGACCTTCAGATGACAAGTGATATAGATCTAGAAGTAAGAGCAGGTGTTACGAGGTGGAATTCTAAGCTGTACCAGGGACTTGAGTAAGCCAGTTCTTTAACCTGAACCCTTGGAGTTCATTTTAGAGATAGTAGAGGGTCAGAGGTGAAGTCAGCCAAGACTTGAAGTGGCAGATCAGATTCTAGACTGTAACCCACCAGCTTTATACCCCCCCCACCCCCCACCAATCTTTCCCAAACTCTCCAATCCCTTACCACCGTGCCACCTGGGATCGGGGAAATTTTGATACGAAGCCAGGGTTCACGTCAGCCCTGGTCCACTCGGCAGATGCACCCCCAGGCAGAGGCCCCCCCTTCATACTCCAGGTAGTGCTTTGGCAACTCCTGCCAACCCTACAAGGGCGTAGAAGTTCTACCACCTTCTCTGAAGCCTTTTGCAGAGCCATAAACCTTGGCCACCACCTAGTGGCTGAGTGCACCAGCAGGGAAGCCAATTTAAACAAGGGAGGATACACTTCTAGCCAGCGGCTTTTTTCTTTTTAAAGATCTTAAAGTAATCTCTACACCCAATGTGAGGCTTGAACTCACAACCCCGAGATCAAGAGTCACATGCTCCGCTGACTGAGCCAGCCAGGCGCCCCAGGCCACCAGCCTTCTATCTGCCCCAGCAGAGGAGAGCTCTGGGATCCCTTAGAATCCCTATTTCAGGATAGCACTGCTTTTATCCTCAAGCTTCTTCCCAGTACATTTTCTCATGTTAACTGGGGCCCAAGACTCTACAATGGTTCTGTTCCTCTTGAATAAAAGGTTTACTTCTCTGTGCCTTGGACAGGGTCAGCCAAACCACCCCATTTACTGTTAAGGGAGAATCTTCCCAGAACTCAGGCTACCTTCCACTGATCAGCAGCATCCTCTGGTCTCTGGTCCGCAACCCCCCCCAACCCCCCCCAAAATCCCTAGAGGGGCAGATAGCAGCTCAGGTTGCACCTGCGCTGATAACCACCACCTGTATGAAGCCTTATCCCTTTCTCCCCCCCCCCAACCAGGTCACCTCTGAGGGTCAGTGGCACTCCCTACCCCAACTAGGATCCTCTACCCTAGGACCCACAAGGTCACTGATCTGGGTGATCAGGACCCTTTCTCAGTCTGTTCTTTATCCGCAGCCCCATCTGACCCATCTGGAGCTTCAGGGCATCTCACCAATAGCCTTGATTCACACCCCTCCTTTTATTGACCAGTCTGTATCAAGCTTCCTGTTCTCAGAACAGAACTGCTGGGCATGGGGAGGTAGCTCCAGTGTCATCTACAAATTCACTGTGCTAACCCCTTAATGCCCCTCAGCCATAGGAGCCTTTGGTTTAGTGGTTTGTAAACCCAGCTGTTTATTAGAGCCCCCTAGGAGCTGAAGTAGCTTTTGATGATTTCCAAGTAAAAAAGACCATATTTTATGGTCATTCATTCACTAGTCTAATGGTAGAAATCTAGATGATAGGTATATAGGTATTTGCTGTGAAATTCTTTCATCACAGGAGAATTTCCATGATAAAATGTTAGAAAAGAGATGCTGTCCCCATCCCAATTAAGTGAAAAGATAGGGGATTATAGGACCTTTCCAGGTGATTAGCATAGAGCCAAAATTAAAAAAAAAAAATCCCTGCTACAATCCCTTCCTGAGCAGCTATTCCAAACTTTGCATCCCCTGCTCCTAGTTCAGCAAACTTAAGATCTATTTTTTATTTGTAAAATTCTACCAGCACTTTCTGGTTAGCAATGCAGAGGCTGGGCTCTCTTCTAGACCTACTAAAACCAAATCCTGGGGATGGGGCCCAACCTAGATCAATAAACCCTCCAGATGCTGCTGATGCACTCAAGCTTCAAAAAGTCCCCAGTCTAGCCTAGGATCAAGTTCAAGAGCCTACCCTGTAGGAAGAGAAATTCATACCTGCTTTTCTTGCCCTTCCAGAAAACTTCCAGGAAGGGTGACACCTGTTTTTGTCAACCCCTTTATTCAACCCTTCATCTGGCTTCTGGCCCTGCCCACTGTGGCAAAGACCAGGTTAGTGACCTGGCCACCAGATGCCACAGTGGGTGGTCCTCCTCTCATCTGAGCCATCAGCTCTACCCCTGGTTGGTTCTATTTCTAAGACCCTGGATTCTCTCCACCTGTCATGGGCTTCCTACCTACCTCTAAGGGTTTGTGCTACCCATGCTTCTTCCCTAAAGATCTCACTAGAGGCCATGGCTTTATCAGCTGAATTCACAGAGTTTTGGGATAGGGACAGAGCTATCAAGTTGCTTAAGGAGATACCTGGTGACCCACAGCAGACAGTAAGCCTGGTCAGCCTGACCCTATAGTTCAATCTTATTCCAAGTTCCCCCACCCCCGAAGTAGGCTCCACACTGAGACCAAGTGTCACACGCTCCACTGACTTAGCCAGCCAGGTGCCCCCTAGTTATTTTTTAAAGGTCAATTACCGTGTTTCTGGAGTCATTAGCAAAGTGGAACATGTCTACTGTGAACTGCAGAGTCTCTGGCCTGGGTCTGGGGCTTTTGAAGGCAGAAGAGGCATCGGAGAGACCATCCACAAGACAGCTTTGAAGAGGAGTGGACAATGGAGTCAGGGGCTGAGAAAGGTGGTGGAGGTCAGGTAGTTACAAGGGCTCCCTAGAGAGGTGGCCCAGCCCTCACCCGTGGAAGTCCACGATGGTGTGATGAGGGGAGGCGTTCCGGGTGGGTGTCAGCGTGGCCACGCAGTGGTCCACGAACAGCCGCAGTGGCACGTGGCTACCAGTGTGAACTTCGGCCTGGAGGTGGGCGAGGTCTCCCAGCTGGAAGGTGGGGGACCGCTTCTCGGAGCCCCAGTCCTCTGAAAGGCACAGTCAGGGGTGAGACCACCCGAGCTCTCCCTGCCAGCACCCACCCAAGCCCTCCTTGCTTACCCTCCATCAGGCGGAGAGAGAAAACCAGCTTCTCCTCTGAGAGCATCGTGGTCCTAAAGGGCACCCAGGTGGGCAGGACGGCCTGGCTGCTCACGTTGCTGTGCCTATGGAGCAGACCAGCTGTCTACACCTGTCCTGAGCTCATCCCACCTGGCTTCAGTGGAGGGGTTGGGTCTCTCGTTCCTATCTCACAGCAGAGACCCCAGCTGGGGCCCAGCCAGGTGGTGAGTCTAAGGCCACTGAACAGACACCCGAAGTCTGAGCCTCCCCCTTGACCCTCCCAAACCCCACATCTGTGAGTGGGCCCCTCCCTCTAGCTGTGAGGACATTGCTGAGGCATGAAAATGGGATACACCCGAGTTCGCAGTTTGGTCTCTAGACCCAGATGGGCTTATCAGGGTTAACCCCAGAGGCTCAGATTTTGGGCCTGAGGCAGCCAGCCCTCTCTGCACCCCCTCTGGTTCTTGAGGGGCCTCAGAGACTGTCTGGGCCTATACCAGGACGGGAAGGTCCTTGGAAGCAGTAGGAGGTCTCCAGAGGTCTGCCCTGCCGACCTCACCGGGTCTCATGGGAGAGGCTGTGTCGGTGATGCATGGGAGAACTGGAGCTAGGATAGAGCATCCCAGCCTGGGGCAGGCCCACCTGCACCACCTGCCGCCATCGGGCCAGGCAAGCCCACATTCTCAGGTCAGTCCCAGGCAGAGATCTTCTAAAGCAAGGCAGCCATGGTTCCAGGAGGGCTTCAGCCTCTGGAGCAAGTACAGGGGCGGCTGGCCTTCCTGCCCTTGGCTCTTCCATCTTCCGCCACCCAACCAGCTCAGGCTCCAGGCTCCCTCCACCCCTGCTGCCGTGGGTCAGAACTCATTCTACACCATCACAGCTGGTCTCACCGATTCCATCTGCCCGAGGCCCTTCTGGGTTGAGAAACCCGTCCTTACCCATTCAGCTTGGTTCTAGGGAGGGGCGCCCGCTAAGGTGTGAGCCTGCGCCCCTTCTCTGGATCTGGTTGGGCCTTTAGAACCCCCCGTCTCCCTTCCCTTTTTTGTTCCCCCTTCCCTTTCTTGACCAGGCCCTGGGCTCCAGACCCCTGGGCTGCGCCCCTCTTAGTGGTACGTTGCACTCCCCTGGGGAGTGTGTGGCTCTGCCCAGACCGTCTCAGTCCCACCCGTCCTAGAGGCACCCTCCCAGGATCTTGTTCTGGGAGCCTCTACCATGAACCGCCCCCCACCCAGGCCCATACCTTCATGGTACCTCCCTTACCTCCTCCCAGCCTGTGCACTCTGCATTCAGCGGAGCCACACAGGACCCGGCACTGTGGCCTTGTCATTATGAGCCATAGTTACCCCCTCCTCACGCGCCAGTGCCCAAGGTCACAGGCACGTGTTTGGTGCTAAGGCTTGAGGGGTCTCCCCCACCTGCGTGCACATTGCGGGGGAAGCCAGAGGCCAAGAGCAGGCTGTGCTAGCCCAAGCCTAGAACCTCCCCCTGCACGGAGTTTTTCCGAACTTCAAGGCGGGCCTGGGCTGGGCAGCCCTGCAGCTTCCACCGAGAGACAGCTGCGGCCCCGATGCATTTCAGAGGCTCAGGGCAGACTCAGCGGCCTCCCCACTCCCCGCTGGAGTGGAGGGCGGTGACCTCAACCTAAGTACGCACAACTTCGAGCCACCAAGCTGCCGGAGCATGCTGGGAGGGGCCTCTGCACCAGGCGCAGCAACACGCCCTGTGCCACACTGACCTGGGATAGCGGCACTCGATGGGAACCTCGGCGCGGTTAGTCCGGAGGATGGACAGGTTTCCCGCAGGGCGGGGGCTGTGGAGCAGGAAGGTGCTGTACACCAGAGCACTGTCCGTCACCTGAACGGAACGGGAGGGATTAACCCCAACAGCATCACCTGCCCACGAAAGGGTGCAGGGAGGGCAGCCCACCTGAGGCGGGGAGAACCCAGACCCTGGACTCAAAGCCCACCCTCCTGATGACCCATGCGAAAGCCTGAACAGGTACCACCCTCGAACCTCCGTTTCCCGCCCCCCCCCTGAAATTGTGACACCACCGCAGGGGGTCTGGATCAGCTCTGTGTCAGGCCCCAAGTGGTGCCCAGCGACCAGGGGTGTTGGATATGTGCTCCCCTTCTCAGGCTGCCACCCCCATCCCAACACCGTTTCCTTCTGGGGGTGGAAGGGGGGGCAGGGAAGGCCTGGGACCTAGAGAGCCACCTTGAACCCAGAAGGTTCCAAGAAGTTTAATTCATGGCCATAGCAGTTAAGACTCAACTTGCCCTCCCTTCTCTTCTTCTCATACCCACATCACGGAAGGGGATACTGGGTCAGTGGTTGCCAGAGGCAGGAAGAGCTCAGGCAGGTGCTACCGGATACTTGCATCTTCCAAGGGGCCACCCGGGAGGAGACCGAGCTGCTGCCTGGCCATGCCCGAACCACTGCATCTTTAGGAGAGAGTCCTAGCTTTCTACTAGCTAGGGCCCCAGATGGACCAGCAGCAACATTTGTGGGTCGCCCTGTTCAGAAGTTCAGAATTTCAGGGCATTAAACCAATTGCAGCTGGTGGGACAGCACAGGGCCTGGCCCCAGGTGATTCTTATCAGGCAGGATTGTGAACCCCACCCCGGAAAAGGGCACGGCCAGGTTGTGCCTATTGGAGTCACCCGGGGGCCTTAAGGATGCTGCTAGTTGGCTCCCACAGCCCATCTGATTTAGCACAGGAAAAGGGAATCAGGATTTTTAAATGCTCGCCGGGCGGTTCTAATGCCCAAAGTTTGGGAGTTACTCAACTAGAATGATTCCTCAAATAACTCTTTGGGTTCTCTGGGCTCGCTGTCCTCTTCCTGGGGAAACAAGGGAGAGGAGGCCTCAGGGTAAGCCCCGGGGGTGGGGGGCAGCATGGAAGATTAAAGCCCCAGGAAGGCTCCAGGTGCTTACTGAGCTTGCCCCCACCCTAGCCAAGCTGAGCCGTGAGTCCAGGGCCTGGTGGGCAAGAGCCCAGGACAAAGGAGAAGATGGGCTGTGGGGTGACAGGAAGTAGTCCAAGGAACCATGGACCAGCTAGGGGTCCTGTGCCCAGTCCAGCCCTGCCTTGCTGGAATCCCCTCCTTGTAGCCTGAATTACTTAGCTCTTCGGTACCTGCCTCCCACATTAAGTGTCCCCACCCCCCCTACTTGGGACTACCCCCAGGGATCCCGTTTGTGCCTTGAAGTTAACACAGAGGTGATCATGAAGCCCTTTGCCCCCTCCCTCAAAGCCACATCTCTCCTGGATGCCCTCCAGGGGTTCACAAACCCTCAGGAATCAGAGTGGGGAATGCCCTCTCTGGCCCAGAGTGCAGAGCCATCTCTGGACTCCACCCTGTCTACCTGATTCCGGCAACCAGAGGCAAGCACTTTCAACCACCCCAAGTTGCCAATCCCAGGCTTCAGGCCTCAGTTGCTCCCTGTCCCCAGCAAGTGAAAGGGCTCTGGCCCAGCCCCACCTCTCCCTGGCCCTGCATCCACACTCCCCGTGGCCACCAAGGGGGCCAAGTCTCACCTGCATCCCGTTGCCACACTCATGCAGCCCGACCTCAAACCTGACCACATCATCTGTGTCCATAGAGACCAGGGGTTCACAGTTCTCTGGGCCCAGGGTGAGGTCTGCAGGTCTGACGAGCTTCCCAGTACCAAAAAGGTTTTTGCTGACAGTGACCACCAGCTGGGCCTCCAGACACTCCACCACCACGGGGGGCCTAGATGGCAATGAGTAGTAGGTCTCACCCAGAGAAGTGGTCTGGGGGTAGCACAGCTCCACGCCTCCCAAGAGCAGAAAGCAGATGAAGAGCCCATGGCTCAGCCCCATGGCTCCTCCAGTCACTCGCACTGGTAACCCCTGTGTAGCCACCACCCAGCGGTCTTATACCCCGGATGATGCCACCTGCACCTGGGCTCCCCAACCAATCAGTGGGCCAGTCCCCGATCTAGCAGCTTCGCATCACCTGGGAGCTTGTTAGACCTGCAGACTCTCCGCCCCACCCCAGACCTACCGAGTCAGAATCTGGTGTTTTGCTCTCTTCCCAAGTGATTTGTGTTCGAGGTAAATCTGACAAGCATGGGCGGGCAGCCCATTCAGTCATACCGTCTTGCCCCTTCTCTACCCCCACTCCCATGTGTCAGCCCTTTGCTGGCCCAGCGAGGGAGTTAAGAGCGGGCCCAGGTCTGTGGGGGAGATGGGGAGAAAGAATTTGATTGGAGGGTGAGGAGGATGGATCAGGGGAGGCAGGGAGGTCATTCCAAGTGAGAAAACAGAAGGAGGCCTCATTAGGAGACCAGGGAATTTTAGGGGTCATTGCCCAATTTTATGGGAGGTAGGAGGGGAGGTCAGTTTAGGTAGAGGTGGCCGTGTGAACAGAGGGGAAGAGAGGGGATTGGGCGGGCTTGGGAGAAAAGCCCAGGAGCTCAGAGGTGCTGGAGCCTCGGTTCCCCGGGGGGTAAGAGTGACAGTTTAGGGGGCTGGGGAGGTGGGTGGGCGGTCTGGGGGTCTCTGGCTGGGAAGGGGTAGGACCAGAGAGGAGGGTCAGGTGGCTACTGTACCAGTCCTGGTGGGAGAGGGTGAAGAAGGATTGGCAGGGTCGACATTTACATTTACTCTGCCAGGAAGCAGGGGAGGCGAACTACAAAAATTAACAGCACCAGGGCGCCTGGCTGGCTCAGTTGGTGGAGTGTGCAACTCTTGATCTTGGGGTCTTGAGTTCGAGCCTACGTTGGGTGTGAAGAGTACTTAAAAATAAAGAGGGGCGCCTGGGTGGCTCAGTCGGTTAAGCGGCTGCCTCCGGCTCAGGTCATGATCCCGGGGTCCTGGGATCGAGCCCCGCATCAGGCTCCCTGCTCGGCGGAGAGCCTGCTTCTCCCTTTCCCTCTGCCTGCCACTCTGCCTACTTGTGCTCTCTCTGTCAAATAAATAAATTTTAAAAAATAAAAAAATAAAAAAAATTAATGGCACCTAATTCCTAGGGACAGAATGTGGACTCACTTGCAAATGCTTGCTTCTGAAGTAATCAAACCATAGATTTAAGTTGCTTGAACAGTCCCTTGGTGGGTTTTTTTGCGGGGGGAGGGTATATTTTTTTAATATGTACTCTAGTTTACTTGTGGGAAAATAAATAAGTGGAGGGAAGAGATTACCCCCACAACTTCCTTTGACTTAACCAACAGGGGTGGGTGGGGGGTGGTGTGGGGGGTGGAGGCAGCCAGCTCAGAGAAGCAGCTCTAAGCTCACCTGGGTGGCCCACCCCTGTGGGAAACCCTTCCCTCTGGGTTCCCTGTGTTAGATAAAAAAAATTCAACCCAGTAAATTTTATTTATTTATTAAAGATTTTAATTTTTTTTTTAGATTTTTTTTTTTTTTTTTTTTATTCATGAGAGACACAGAGAGAGAGACAGAGGCTGAGGGAGAAGCAGGCTCCCCGCGGAGCAGGGAGCCCGATGCGGGACTCGATCCCAGGACCCTGGGGTCATGACCTGAGCCGAAGGCAGACGCTTAACCGACTGAGCCACCCAGGCGTCCCTAATTTTTTTTTTAAACATGGAATGCTTCACGAATTTTCATGTCATCCTTGTGCAGGGGCCATGCTAATCTCTGTATTATTCCAATTTTAGTATATGTGCTGCTGAAGCAAGCACTTAAAGATTTTATTTTATTTTTTATTTTATTTCTTAAAGATTGATTTATTTATGCGAAAGAGAGCACTCGTAATCATGCGCGCGTGTGGAGGCGAGGGGAGGGGCAGAGGGAGAGAGAATCTCAAGCGGATTCCCCTCTGAGTGTGGAGATTGATGAGGGGCTGGATCCCACCACCCATGAGATCATGACCTGAGCCGAAACCGAGTCGGATGCTTAACCGACTGAGCCACCTGGGTGCCCCAAAGATTTTATATTTAAGTAATGTCCATACCCAACGTGGGGCTCAAACTCACAACCCCAAGATCAAAAATCACAGGCTCCACTGACTGAACCAGCCAGGCGTCCCAACCCAGGAAAGAGCTAATTGGCTTTATTATTTGGTTCATGAATCAGGCAGCACACCATCTAACAGGTAAAGGGGAACCCCAAAGGGCCACAGGAAATGAAAGTTTTTTTAAAAATAGAGAGGGAGGGGCACCTGGGTGGCTCAGTGGGCTAAGTGTCTGACTTTGGCTTGGGTCATGATATCAGGGTCCTGGAATTGAGTTCTGAGTTAGGCTCTGCGGTCAGTGGGGAGTCTGCTTGTCCCTCTGCCTCTTCCCCTGCTCATGCTCGAGCTCTTGCTCTTTCTCTCAAATAAATAATTAAAGTCTTAAAAAAATTAAAAATAGAGAGGGAGTAGAACAAAGGAAATTATTAGAAAGAATTCATTGTTTTAGGCAAGTTCGCCCTCCTAAGGGGAATGGAAGGGATCTTTCAGTAAACTTCCTAGGGCTGACCCTAGAGCAGGAAATTCCTATTTGGCTGGTTAAAGGTTACATTTCTGGGGTGCCTGGGTGGCTCAGTCAGTTAGGTGTCTGACTCTTGATTGCAACTCAGGTCTGCCTGAGATTCTCTCTCTCTCCCTCTGCCCCCCCCCCACTTGCGGTCTCTCTCACTGTCTCTAAAATAAATAAATAAGTCTTAAAAATAAATAAATAAATATATTTTAAAAAGGTTACATTTCGGGGCACCTGGGTGGCTCAGTCGGTTAAGCGTCTGCCTTTGGCTCAGGTCATGATCCTAGGGTCCTGGGATCGAGCCCCACTTCGGGCTTCTGGCTCAGCAGGGAGCCTGCTTCTCTCTCTCCCCCGGCCTCTCCCCCTGCTCGTGCTCTCTCTCTGTATCTGTGTCTCAAGTGAATAAATAAAATCTTTAAAAAAAAAAAAGGTTACATTTCTGAGGGGTTGAAACTACAGTTAGGTTAGGTATTAAATCTTGGTTTACTGACTTGGGGCCTTAACACAAGTGATGCCTTTTTGGGCCTGTGGTTTTCTTTTTAACCTACCTACCAGGTCCAGAGGGAGGGAGCCAGCTGGGGCCCGCGGCCCCAAAGAACAGCTAGTTGGAGACACTCTGTCTTAGGAGTGGGGGCCCTCTGGGGAAGGGGCCTCTCCGTGCTTGTAGCCCACAGCTGTGTTTGTGGACTGTGCTGGAAATAGGGTGGGCTGGGCTGGGCACTGCAAATGAGGGCCTCCTTGAAGCCTTGGGATCCATCCCCTCTCCCTCTGTGCCCTGGGACTAACCCCTCCTAGAAGGCTTCAGGATAAAAGGACATGGACTGCCTGGCCGGTGCAGTTGGTGGAGCATGTGGGTTTAAGCCCCACATTGGGCTTAGAGTTTACAAACAACTAAAAAATAAGACATGAAGAAATTGATGAGGGGGTGTGAGGCATGTATTGGGGGAGGGGGAGAGGAGGATGGGGGAGAGTATGCACATGAAGTGCTGGTAAGTTTGTGTGTCCCCTTTCCAGAAAGAGGACCGAAGACAACCCCATCAAGGAGCCTGGCCAGTCCAGCCCCAACTCTCCCCACCCCGCCCAGATTCTGGGTCTTTTGCATTTTTCTGAGCAGTACTGCCACCTGGTGGCCAGAATCACCAAAGGCGGAGGCACCAGCCCAGCGTGTTTTCCTTAAAATTCCTTAGAGCCCAGATACTGGTCTCTAAATACTATTCCTTTCTAACTGGGGGACCCAGGGTTCCTTGGAGGACTGGCTGATTCCAGGGCAAGGGCCAGGAAAGTACAGGTGAATCTGGAATGTCTTGTTATGGCAAAAAATGATCACAAAATGATGAGGGCGTGTCAAAAGGACTCAAGCCAAATTGAATGGGGGGGGTGGCCCCACTGGCCAAGTTGGGGACAACTGTACATCAAATGAATGAGGACAACAAGGACTCCACATCTCCACATTGAATAAAGTAAGAATCCACGGGCATCCATTCTGACAATGCGTAAAAACACATAAATGGGAATATTTTTCCATAAAAGGGAAGAAGCTTCTTTACAGTAGAACACTATCATAGGAGGAAGGACCATTTAGAAAATGACCATTTGGGGGCGCCTGGGTGGTACAGTCAGTTGAGCATTCTACTCCTGGTTTTCTGCTCAGGTCGGGATATTAGCATTGTGAGATCAAGCCCCATGTCTAGGGCTCTGTGCTTGAGATTCTCTCTCCCTCTGCCCCTCCCCCCACCTCTCTCTCTCAAATAAATAAATAAATCTTTAAAAAAATGACCAGTTGCAGTCATTATAGTAACAGATTCAGGCAAGAATTATCAGTGTATATTAAAAATTCATTGACGGCATGATGGGGGTGTTAGCTGTGGTGATAATCATTTCCAGTATATGAGTATCAGATCAACATGTTGTCCACCTTGAACTCACACAATGTTATGCAATTATAACTTGATAAAGCTGGAAGAAAAGTTCCGGAGATGGATAATGGCAGTGGTTGCCCAATGGTATGAATGTAGTGGATGCCACTGAACTATATACTTATAAATAACTAAAATTGTAAATTTTATTTATTTATTTATTTACTTACTTAGTCATAGTATTATTATTCATAACAAATAAATATATAAATATTTTATAAATATATAATCAATAAAGATTTTATTTTTAAAGATTTACTTATAAATAAAGATTTTATTTTTAAAAAAGATTATTTGAGAGAGAGAGAGCATGAGCGGGAAGAGGGACAGAGGGAGAGGGAGAGAGAAACTTAAGCAGACTCCATGCTGAGCACAGACCCGGAGGTCATGACCTGAGCTGAAATCATGAGTTGGACACTTAACCACAGAGGTGCGCCAAGATTTTATTTTTAAGTAATCTCTACATGCAACGTGGAGCTTGAACTTACAACCCTGAGATCAAGAGTTGCATGCTCTGCCAGCTAAGCCAGCCAGGCACCCCAAAATGGTAAATTTTATGTTATGTACATTTTACCACAATAAGAACAACACAGGGGGAAAAAAAACTACTTGATGGAAGCTTGAATGCATAGTTTCAAAGTTTCTCCCTCAAGATTCTGTATTAATTACAAAGGAGTAAGTGGTTACTTCACAGTGATTAAATCTGGCAGATACCACTTAAGCCACATTGTCAAAGTTAATTAACCATTAGAGGAATACACATTGTCCCATTAGTGGGATAAACTGACATTGTGTGCCTCCTCATGTGAGGGGATGATGCCCAGTTTTTGGAAAAAAGTATGTATGTGTATGTGTGTACACACTTTTATGTGTATACATGTGTGTATATATACGTGCTTGTGTATGTTCATTTATACACATACAAATATAAAGAGATACAGAGGAGCTCCCAGGTGGCTCGGTTAAGGTTAAGTGTCTGCCTTCAGCTCAGGTCATGATCTCAGGGTCCTGGGATCAAGCCCCGCATCAGGCTCCCTGCTCAGAGGGGAGTCTGCTTCTCCCTCTGCCCCTCGCTCTCTCTCTCTCTCTCAAGTAAATAAATAAAATCTTAAAAAAGAGAGAGAGACAGATACAGAGAGAGTATATGCAGCAAAATGTTCATATTTGCTGTAAAGGGGAAACAGGATTTCAAAATGAAAAATAAACCTTCTCTAGGTCAATTCAAGTGAAAGGGAAAATAGTGGCATCCCTTTTCAGAAGAAGGCTTTTAACCAGTTTCCAAAAGCAATTGCTGAAGTGAAATATGAAGTTACTAGACATAAACCGTACCAACCAAAAATGTGCAAGATCTTTGAGGAATACTTTATGAAACTTTATTGAAAGTCATCAGAGAATATCTAAATGCACAGAGAGCTATTCCATATTCATGGATGGGAAACACAATATCATCAAGATCTCAATTTTTCTCCCGAAGTTAATCTATAATCTCTGTCAAAATCCCCATAGGTGTGTGTGTATGCGTGTGTGTGTGTATGGAACCTGACTAAGTGATTCTAAAATTTATACAGAAGGGCTAAGGATCAAGGAAATCAAGACTTGTGAAGAAAAAGAACAATGCGAAAGACACATGCTCGCAGCTATGAAGTTATATATTCTAGAGCCATAGTAATTAAAATGAGGTGCTCATAGGACAGAAAAACACTAGGAGTGGAATAGATGAGTGAGTCCAGAAGCAGCCACTGACATATGTGAAATATGACACATAACAGAGGGGACAGATGGACAACTTAATGAAAGGAGCTGTGACAGTGATTATCCGTATGGGGGAAAAACTGGATATCTACTTCATACATAAAAAGGAATTCTAGATAAATTAAAGAGCTGAATGTGTAGGAAGAAAGCTTTATTTTTTTAAATCATTTTTAATTTTTTTAAAGATTTTTATTTATTTGTTTGACAGAGAGAGAGAGTGAGCACAAGTGGGGGGAGCGGCAGACAGAGGGAGAAGCAGGCTCGATGCGGCGCTCGATCCCAGGACCCCGGGATCTTGACCTGAGCCAAAGGCAGACGCTTAATGACTGAGCCACCCAGGTGCCCCTGGAAGAAAACTTTAAAATTTGTGGAAGGAAATACAACCTCCCGGGACAGAGTGAGATGGAGGGTATTTGCTAAACATGACCCACCCAACAAGAAAAAGCACAAAGCATTAAAGAGAGGTGACTTTTGGGGACACTTTCATAAGTGATAAAAATAGCTACCGTGACAGGGCACCGGGGTGGCTCAGTCAGTTGAGGGACCGGCTCTTGACTTTGGCTCGGGTCATGATGACAAGGTCCTGGGATCACGTAGGGCTCCATGCTCAGCGGGGAGTCTGCTTGAAGATTCTCTCCCTCTGCCCGTCCCCTTTCTCTCTCTCTCTCTAAAATAAATAAGTCTTAAAAAAAAAAAAAAAATAGAGGGGCACCTGGGTGGCTCAGTCGTTAAGCGTCTGCCTTTGGCTCAGGTCGTGATCCCGGGGTCCTGGGATCAAGCCCCGCATTGGGCTCGGCGGGAGGCCTGGTTCTCCCTCTCCCACTCCCCCACCCCGCTCGTGTTCACTCTCTCGCTGTGTCTCTCTCTGTCAAATAAATAAAATCTTTAAAACATAAAAATAAAAAATAAAAAATAAATAGAACTTTCCTGGGACACCTGGCTGGCTCAGTCGATGGAACATTTGACTCTTGATCTCGGGGTTGAGTTCGAGCCCCACATTGCCTGTAGAGATTACTCAAAAAAAAAAAAAAAAATTTTTTTTTTTTTTTTAAACTAGGACTTTCCTTTCTGTCACCCTGGGAAGGCAAAATAGCTGGTATGTGACAGAGAATAAGAGTAGCCATAAATTATAAGGCAGCTGGAATTTGCCAGACACACATACCCACATGCTGCCGATTCTGCTGCTTAATTCTGCAGCCAGACTTCAGACAGACTGGAGAGATCCCGATGGGCTGGGATCTGGCACATTTTTTGTGCAGTGAAAGAAATTTAAAGATACAAAAAGAAAGGGGCTCTAACGTGCATGGGGAACTTTTCACTATTTCATTATTAAATGTCAAATGGTATATAAAATTTACAGCCCACTGGAGCGAGTATGTAACCTTGATTACAGCTCAGGAAAACGGATATTTTGTACCACACTTTGACTTTTTATTATAAAGTGTTCAAAAATTATCTTAAAAAATAAACAAGTGTTGGGCGCCTGGGTGGCTCAGTCGTTAAGCGTCTGCCTTCGGTTCAGGTCATGATCCCAGGGTCCTAGGATCGAGCCCCACATCGGGCTCTCTGCTCAGCGGGGAGCCTGCTTCTCCCTCTCCCACTCCCCCTGCTTGTGTTCCCTCTCTCGCTGTGTCTCTCTCTGTCAAAGAAATAAATAAAATCTTTTAAAAAAAGAAAAGAAGGGGCGCCTGGGTGGCTCAGTCATTAAGCGTCTGCCTTCGGCTCAGGTCATGATCCCAGGGTCCTGGGATCGAGTCCCACATGGGGTTCCCTGCTCGGCAGGAAGCCTGCTTCTCCTTCTCCCAGTCCCCCTGCTTGTGTTCCTGCTCTTGCTGTCTCTCTGTCAAATAAATAAATAAAATCTTAAAAAATAAAAAAAAATAAATGTCTAAACTAAAAATGGAGGGGGCGCCTGACTAGCTCAGTTAGTAGAGCATGAGATCCTCGATCTCGGGTTGTGAGTTGAAGCCCCACACATTGGGCGTGGAGTCTAAAAAAATAAAATAGGGGAGCCTGGGTGGCTCAGTCGGTTGAGTGTCAGCTCTTGGTTTTGGTTCAGGTCATGATGTCAGGCTCGTGGGAAGAAACCCTGTGTGGGGCTCCCTGCTCAGCTCAGAGTCTATTTGAGATTCTCTCTCTCCTTCTTCCCCTGCCCCTCCCCCCGCCCCCATAAATAAATAAATAAAATCTTTTCTAAAAATAATAAAAATAAAGTCTTTTCAAAATAAATAAATAGGGATACCTGGGTGGCTCAGTCAGTTAAGCATCTGCCTTCGGCTCAGGTCATCATCCTAGGATCCTGGGATCGAGTCCCGCATTGGGCTCCTTGTTCAGCGGGGGAGTCTGCTTCTCTCTCTCTCTCCAACCCTCCCCCCACTCATTCTCTCTCTCTTTTGCAAATAAATAAATAAAATCTAAAAAAAAAAAAAAAAACCTGGGGTGCCTGGGCGGCTCAGTCGTCAAGCGTCTGCCTTCAGCTCAGGTCGTGATCTCAGGTCCTGGGATCGAGCCCCGCACTGGACTGCTCAGCGGGAAGCCTGCTTCTCCCTCTCCCACTCCCCCTGCGTGTGTTCCCTCTCTCTGCTGTCTCTCTCTGTCAAATAAATAAATAAAATCTTAAAAAAAAAAAAAAAAAAGAAGTGCATGAGGTCTTTTCATAACTGACCTAAGTGGAGTCATGGAAGCATCTGAGGGTCACTGCCCTCCCAGGGAGCTCAAGAGCAGATGAGGTGCTCCACATGGGAGAGGCATTCCAGAATGTGGAGCCCAGTGGAAATCCACCCATTAACTGGACACCAGATTTTCCTACCCTCCATCCGGGCCCAGCTGCCTCCAAATGATCTTTAAGAAAGGTCATCAGTAAATCAATCCCTCAGCACTGGCAGCTTCTCATACCAGAAAAGAAACACTTGTTGGAAACCATTTTTTCACACCTCAAGGTGATGATTTCAAGAAGTGCTAAAAATGTTTGCTTTTATCTTTATTTATTTTTTTTTTAAAGATTTTATTTTTAAGTAATCTCTACACCCAATGTGGGGCTCAAACGTACAACCCTGAGATCAAGAGTCACATGCTCAGGGTACCTGGATGGCTCAGTTGGTTAAGCATCTGCCTTCAGCTCAGCTCATGATCTCAGGGTCCTGGGATCAAGCCCCGCATCAGCTCCCTGTTCTCTGGGGAGTCTGTTTCTCCCTCTCCCTCTGCTCTCTCTCTCAAATAAATTAAAAAAAATATTTTTTAAAAACCTGGAAATACATGTTCAACTTCTAGGTGATAGGATGTTTTGAAAATCTACAATGCTTTTTTTTTTTTTAAAGATTTTATTTATTTGACAGAGAGTCACAGTGAAAGAGGGAACACAAGCAGAGGGAGTGGGAGAGGGATAAGCAGACTCTCCGCCGAGCAGGGAGCCCAATGCGGGGCTCGATTCCAGGACCCTGGGAGCATGACCTGAGCCAAAGGCAGACGCTTAACGACTGAGCCACCCAGGCACCCCAAGTGTCCGACTCTTAATCTCATCTCTGGTCGTGGTCTCATGGTTGTGAGTTCAGGCCCCGCAACTTTATTTTTAATGCCCATCACCCACTTACCCCATCCTCCCACCTCTCTCCCCTCCAGCAACCCTCTGTTTCTTAGAGTTAAGAGTCTCTTGCTGTGGGGCGCCTGGGTGGCTCAGTTGGTTAAGCGACTGCCTTCGGCTCAGGTCATGATCCTGGAGTCCCTGGATCGAGTCCCACATTGGGCTCCCTGCTCAGCAGGGGGTCTGCTTCCCCCTCTGCCCTCTTCCCTCTTGTGCTCTCTGTCTCTCATTCTCTCTCTCTCAAATAAATAAATAAAATCTTTAAAAAAAATAAAGTTGCTATGAAAGTTCATGTATAGGTTTTTGTACGGACATAAATTCTCATTTCTCTGAGATAAATGCCTGGGAGTACAATTGCTGGGTTATATGTTAGGTGTATGCTTCATTTTTTAAGAAACTGCCAAACTATTTTCCAGAGTGTCTGGACCCCTTTACATTCCACCAGCAATGAATGAGGGATCCAGTTTCTCCACATCCTTGTTAGCATTTGGTATTGTCACTATTTTTACTTTAGCCCTTCTGATAGGTGTGTGATGACATCTCATACTGATCTTTTTTTTTTTTAAGTAGGTTCCACACCTAGCATGGAGCCCAACGCGGGGCCTGAACTCACAACCATGAGACCACGACCAGAGATGAGATTAAGAGTCGGACACTTGGGGTGCCTGGGTGGCTCAGTCGTTAAGCGTCTGCCTTCGGCTCAGGTCATGCTCCCAGGGTCCTGGAATCGAGCCCCGCATTGGGCTCCCTGCTCGGCGGAGAGTCTGCTTATCCCTCTCCCACTCCCTCTGCTTGTGTTCCCTCTTTCACTGTCTCTCTCTCTGTCAAATAAATAAAATCTTAAAAAAAAAAAAAAAGAGTCTGACACTTAACCGACTGAGCTACCCAGGCGTCCCCTCTACTCTCCCTTTTTATAGCTGGGCTATGGCCAGCTAAGAGAAGTTCCAGCCATGATATAGGAGAAGGCTTGTGGTCATATCCTTTAAGGAAGGAGCTTGAAAAATCCCTCCATTTCTCCTTTCTTCCCCTTTTCGTTGTCTCTTATGGACTGAATGTATCCCTCCAAAATTCATGCTGAATCCCCGACCCCAAAGGTGATTATTTACAGAAATAGGGCCTTTAGGAGGTAATTGAAATTGAGTAAGTTCATAAGGGTAGGGTCCTCATCCCATAGGATTAGTGTCCTTATAAGAAGAGACACCAGAGAGTGCTCCCCAATCCCCATGTGAGAACACGGAGAGAAAGCGGCCATCTGCAAGCCAGGAAGAGGGTCCTCACCAAGGACCAAACCCTGCCAGAACCTTGATCTTGGACTTCCAGCTTCCAGAACTGTGAGAAAATAAATAAAAAAATAAAAGCAGATGGCAGGAGCCGCGGTAGCCCTCATGGGCCATGAGAAGGAAGCCCTGTGTTTTTGTTTTGTTGTTGTTGTTGTTGTTTTAGTAGGCTTCACACCCAGTGTGGAGCCCATTGCGGGGCTTGAACAAATGATCCTGAGATCAAGACCTGAGCTGAGATATAGAACAAGACGCTTAACCAACTGAGCCACCCAGGCGCTCCCAGAGCTGCTATTCTAACTAAAACAAGGAATGAAAATCCTCCCTGGGATCTCATGACACAGAGGTCCCTGGTGACCTTAGGAAGAGTTGCCTCAGCAGAGTGGTAAGGACCAAAGGCACTGAGAGAGGTAAGGAGGCGGACATGCGTGTGCGGGCAGCACTTTCGTGAAGTCTGGCTGTGATGGGGAGGAGAGGGATGGGGTACCGGCCGGAAGAGGGGCCCGTGGAGTCCAGTGGCAGCATGCAAGCCAAAGCTCGCTTGCTCAGATCTCCCTGGTAGAAAGAACTTGCTGATGAGCTGTGAGGAACGCAGGCAGCTGACAGACTCCAGTTCCAGCACCTTCCAAGGCCTGAGCATCTGAGCCAAGGCGTCACTTCCCAGACATTCTCCAGCCAGTGACAGAGGGAAACCAGGGCCTGACCATTTCTACCCTGAGGACCCACTAGCCACAGGTTGAAAGGGTTTTCTGTCATTTGCTTGTCATGACAGAGACCCGAGGATGCTCAGAAGCCCCATGTGAAGAATCCAGTTGGGAAAGAGCAGCTGACTATGGGGGAGAGAAGATGCACAGATGGAGAGAGGGAGGTCTTTGACAAGGCAGAAGGACATGGGGTCTGGACTGTGGGGGAGCAGTTCGGTCAGGCCAGGGGAGGAAGAAAGAGGCAGGAGGGAAGGAGGGATGGGTGCAGGCACACGAGGGTGTATAGCTTTGGGAGCGAGGTGATGGCAGACCTCCCTGCAGAGAGTTTTCTCTTTCTCCAAGAAATAGGAAGCAAGATCAGGCCCAAGAGCTAGGAAACAGTCCTTCGAGACACTGTGTCTCCCTTTGTCTGTTTTAGCCTTGTCTTCCCACCTGCAGGATAAACGATTTGGACTACACCCCTGGTTCCCAACCATGTTTGGTCCTCAGGAGCTTTTCAAAAATACACTTTTGGGGGATGCTATCCGTGAATCTCCATAGCAGAAATGGTGGGGGCAGGAATCTGTATATATTTTTAAAGTATATATAAAGGGGGGCTAATGTGGATACACAGCCAGGTTGGGGAAGTGCCCTGCGGGGGTGCTCCGGCTTTGAGAGTTTGTGGTTCAGGCAGCGGGAAGGAGCACAATTCCAGCACAGCATTTTATGGAAGCCGCAAGTTATAGAAGAAGCCACATGCCACTTTCTGTCACCCACAACTACAAAAGCCCCAAAGCTCAAAAGGCACCAGAACTCAAGAGGAATAACAGTAAGGCAAAATGAGCAGCAAGATCAGAGGCCCTACCTGCATGGGAAGCCCAGCACACACACTCTGGCTCCTGTGAAACAGAACAAGGAAGAGCCTGCAAGGAACAAGGAAGAACCCCCACCCCCCTCGTGGGACGTGGGTCAGGGCTTGATCGAGGGGATTCCCCAGGGCAACAGGATTAAGGGTTGGATAAGGCTATTGCAGGAGCTCAGGGATGCTTGGCCAAGCTGCCTTTCTGAAACCCGAGCCCTGGACTAGGAGGAAGGGGAAGGAGGGGCTGCCTGGCCCTGAGAGTCCACGCCTGTCCCCCCACCCCTGAGCTCCTCCTCTGCCTGGGTGCCCCTTCTCTGGGGCTGCTTCAGACTGTGCAGGTCACCTCCACTCTCCCTTTGCCTCCCTCTGCCCCTGAGGTCGGGTGGGGACAGGCTGGGTCCACCAGCCAGCTCCATGGACGGGGACTTTGCCTCTGCTCATCTTCCAGCTCTGGAAAGAAAAGAAGAAAGGTCTGTGTCCATTCGCGTTTGGGGACTCCTTCCCCCTCCTAAACTCCTGGGGGCAGAAAAGGTGATTTGAGATTTGATCTTGGATTGACTGTGGAAGAGGGGACAGAAAGATCCCAGAACATTCCCCCAGGTATGAATACTTCACTTTTGCTGGGGTGTGTGTGTGTGTATGTGTGTGTGTGTGTGTGAGAGAGAGAGAGAGAGAGAAAGAATGACAAGTTTTCTACTGGTCAGATGTGGAATTACCTTTGATGGTCTCC
This sequence comes from Mirounga leonina, assembly GCF_011800145.1. Taxonomy (NCBI): domain Eukaryota; kingdom Metazoa; phylum Chordata; class Mammalia; order Carnivora; family Phocidae; genus Mirounga; species Mirounga leonina. The sequence goes on from NW_023270763.1 coordinate 8,684,171, forward strand.
TGGGCCCCTTCTGACTGCTTCATTCTATGATTCTGCAGCTCTAAACTTCATTCAGTCATTCAACAAACATTTCCTGAGTACCCACCCTGTGCCAGATGCTGCCATTGAACAAGATCTGGCCCCTGCCCTTAAAGGTCCACAGAGAGTAGTAACAATAAAATAGCTACCACATTTATGGTGGGCCAGGCACTGGGCTAAACCTTTTATAAACTTTAGCTCCTTTAACACAGCAACAATTGTTAGAGTGAAGTGTATTACTAGCCCCATTTTACAGATGAGGATAGTGAGGCTTATTGAGGTGAGGTCACACAGCTAGTAGGTGGTGGAGCTGATGCTTCTAAGCACTGTGTTATGCTGCCCTCTCCCCTCCCCCCCCAGATGTAAAGGCAAAAGGTGCACTAATAAAGGGTGGGGAGGGAGTGTGAGCGCTTCAGAGAGTCACAGTTCATGGAGGGCAGGGAACAGTTAAGCCTCATTTCCACCTGGGGTCCCAGGGGGTGAGGCAGGGGCAGGCCCAGATCACTATGGAGCCCCTCAGCAAAGATTGGCCCATGGCTGCCCCCCTCCTCATAGTCCTCAACTCCCCATCTCCCAGCTGTCCCCAGGTCAGGCAGAGAGAAGACAAAAGCTGATTATTCCACTGGGGGCTGTACTGAGCCCCATGAATGGAGTATTGAAAACCCCGTGTCCACATCCAGATAGGTTTTCAATCCTTCCCCAACCAGACTGTTTGTATGCCAGGAGAGAGGCCAAGCCTGGGGTGGGTGGGGGAGATGGGGGCTGTCTCCTGTTGGGAGGTGTCTCCCTCTCAATATATCCCAAACAGGGGCGCCTGGGTGGCTCAGTCGTTAAGTGTCTGCCTTCGGCTCAGGTCATGATCCCAGGGTCCTGGGATCAAGCCCCGCATCGGGCTCCCTGCTTAGCGGGGAGCCTGCTTCTCCCTCTCCCACTGCCCCCTGCTTGTGTTCCCTCTCTCACTGTGTCTCTCTCTGTCAAATAAATAAATAAAATTAAAAAATATATATATATATCCCAAACAGACCCATCCACTAAACCAGACCCCCATCTCCCCCCAACCATCCCACTACTATCCACACACTGTGTCAGACTCCTGCTGAAGGTCTGCCAGGAAAGGGAACATGGGGTCTTACCGGGATGCTGCTTACATGGTGTGAATGTTCACTGAGCTCTACACTTCCAATTTATGCACTTTGGGGCTTGTATACCTCGATCCAAAATTAATTAATTAATTAATTAAAGATTTTATCCATTCATCTATTTGAGAGGGGATGGGGAGAGGGACAAGGAGACTCTGCACTGAGTGCAAAGCCTGACTCGGGGCTCGATCCCACAACCCTGAGACCATGACCTGAGCTGAAATCAAGAGTCGGAGGCTTAACTGACTATGCTACCCAGGCACTCCCCAAATTTATTTATTTATTTTTAAGTCATCTCTACACACAACGTGGGGCTCAAACTCATGACCCCAAGATCAAGAGTCACATGCTCTTCCAACTGAGCCAGCCAGACGCCCCTACTCAATCCAAATCTTAAAAAAGCATCTTCCAGGGCTTCCTACCCCAAAAGGGCAGAGCATCCCAAATGGCATCTACTCTCCCACCCCTTCACCATTTTGGCATATTTGAGAGTCACGGGAACCATATTTCCTTGATTTTTTTTCCCCTTAAATTGACTCATTTCTTCTGATTTAAATTAACTTTAAAGAGAAACTTTATATTGCCCCCAAGTAAATGGAAAACAGTAGCCTTTTCAAAAAGAGAAAGCACTCTAAAAAAAAAGAAAAGAAGAAAAGGAAAAGAGTAAACATTCTTTTATCGCCCACTAAAATTATGTGGATTACCATCAGTGGAACTAACACCGGGCTTTGGGATGCGCTGGGCCCTCAGCACAACCTTCGAGCCTGTCTTGGTCTGGGACCAGGCAACCCTCCAGCTTTGTCTCCTGCCACTTGCTCTCACACACCCTCGGCTCCAGCCAGACCTAGCTCCTCATTAGGGTCCTGTGCCCCATCCTTCCCAGAGGTCCCAGCTGTTGCCCCTGCTGCTGCCTCTTCTGGAATGCCAGATCCGAGCGGAAATGTCACACAACCCCTGAAGCTCTCGCTGGGCCCCTTCCACCTGGAAGAAGTGACTGGGGATCTTTAATTCCAGATGTTCCATCTGTGATTCCTCCACCGCCCCTTGATGGGACCCTCTGAAAGGCCATCCCCCGGCTGGATGCACAAGGAAGCAGAGATGCGAATTGGTCCCCAGACGGCAGAGAAGAGCAGGGGGTGGAGGCCCGGAGACAGGAGCAAGACCCCTTCATCCCTCCCCCCAGCCCTGTCCTTCCTCCTCTTCTTGCCGCTGGGTGAGTGCCCTCCCCGAAGCCCTGACCCTTCCCCTTTCTGGCTCTCAGTTTTCCCAGCTGTAAAATTATGGTGGGACATGGTTTGTTAATGAGGTGGTTTCCATAGTTCTTTCCAGATGCAAGCTAAGGGTCTTCGTTGGGGAAGTGGAGGGCTGAGTGCTGGAAGTGAGGGCTCAATGTATGCAGAGTCTGGGCAGTTAGGGGACATTGGAAATAGGGAAGGAGGGAAAGGAGTGGGCTCAGCAATGGCTGTTCAAAAGGCAGCTGGTGGGATACATAGAACCAAACGACCTAGGGACGATCCTAACTTGAGAAAGAAGAAACTGAGTCTCAGTTTCTTCATCTGTAAAATGGATACACTAGTACACACCTCGGAGGACTGTTGTAAGGATCCTATGAGGTGTCACGAATGTGTCTGAGAACTGTAATACCCTGCATATAAGCGAGGCGTTGTTATGGGGTTTTCCATTTCCCAAACTAGTTTCCCTGTTTACCTCCCCGCCTCTCAGGCCATGTGCCCAGAATTGTGTGGTGAAGAAGAGTGTGGCTGTCTAGGTTGGAATCCCGGCTCTACTCCCTGTTCGCTGTGTGGCCTTGAGCGAGTTGCCTAAACTCACTGAACCTGACGTTCCCCTTGTGCGCAATCCTACCCACCTCCTATGTCGTCCTAATGGTTAAGTGAGCCAGGCCACGTAAAGCGATGAGCACAGTGCCTGGCATATACATACATGAGGGCTGAAGGAGAAGGTCTTGTATAGGTATAGGTAAATCTTTTGGGGGATATCCTAATGAATCCCAAAGCCAATTGACACACTTAAGGCAGAGCTACTGACCATCTGCCCAGTCATAGGCTTGGGGTGGGGGACGGGAAACACCGAGATGAGACAGGCATGGTCACCTCACCAGGCAGAAGGCCCAGAAAGGGCCATGAAGATGGTGCTCAGGGATTCGGAGGAAACAGAAAGCACTTCTAGCTGAGGGTTCCAGGAAGGCTTCCCAGGGGAGGGGGCTCCGAGCTGTATCTGGAAGGAGCTGCAGGGCCATAACGAGCAAAACTGTTCAAGCAGAGGAAACTGCAGGGCTAAAGACCCAGAGACAAGACTGGTGGGATATAAAGAAGTCCAGGGGGGAGGCGGGCGCCTGGCTGGCTTAGTAGGTAGAGTGTGTGACTCTTGATCTCAGGGGTTGTGAGTTTCAGCCCCACTTTGGGTGTAAAGATTACTTAAAAAAAATTTTTTTTCAAAAAAAAAAAAGTTAGGGGAAGCTTGGTCAGAAGGTAGTAGAAGGCTTTGTAGAGAAAGCTCAGGGTCTGGGACTCCTGCGGGAAATGGAGAGTCTTTGAGGAACCTCAAAATGGAGGGCTATAATCAGACCCCTGTTTCAGGCGGATCTCTCTAGGGTGATGGGAGAGGGGTGAAGCAAGGAGGCCCACTGGGACAGTCTGGGGGAGAGAGCAGAAGCTTGGAGCAGGCAGGGGAAGTGAAGAGGTGGGGGATGATGGTAAGGACCATGTGGGGAGGGGAGGCAATGTTCCCAGGGCCAGGCCACCAGGGGAACAGGGTAGAGGGGCCAATATTCTTCTTTGTTCTGTTTCAGCCAGTGCCCTACAGCCCACGCCACTGCCCTTTCCAGGTAGGTGCCTCTGCCCCTCCAACCCGCACCCTGCCCTGCCCCCCATGTACTCAGATGCTCAGACAGATCCTCAGGGAATGATGGCTAACAGGCCCTCCATAACTCTAGATGCCCCCACACGGATTGTGCTAGTCTCCCCATTTGATAGAGAGGGAGAAATAAAGTCCTGAAGGGACTGATCCTAAGGCTCCCATGCTTCCATGACTTCACAGCAAGGTGGGCGTCCTGCAGGTCAGGCCCAAGCGATCCCTCTGGTGCCAGCTCAACCCTCTCCACAGAGCTGAGGCTGGTGGGGGGCCCGAGCCGCTGCCGGGGGCGCCTGGAGGTCTTGCACGGTGGCTCCTGGGGCAGCGTCTGTGACGATGACTGGGATGTGGTGGATGCCAACGTGGTGTGTCGACAGCTGGGCTGCGGCCTGGCGCTGCCCGTGCCGCGGCCCCTCGCCTTCGGCCAAGGCCGAGGCCCCATCCTGCTGGACAACGTGGAGTGCGGCGGGCAGGAAGCCGCCCTGAGCCAGTGCAGCAGCCGAGGCTGGGGCGTTCACAATTGCTTCCACTACGAAGACGTGGCTGTCCTGTGCGATGGTAAGCCGAGACCCCTGACCGGGGAGGGCAGGCAGCAGGGCTGCAGGCTGGATGAATGAAGGGACTTCCACGCGGAAGACCAAGCCGGGGGTGGCGCTGCTTAGTGCTGGCGAAGAGCCCCAGCCTAGCTGTCAGGGTCCCAGGGGTCCTTCTGCTTCATTGTGTGATCTTGGCTGAAAGGAAAACCAGCGCTATTGTTTCTATGTAGGGCCTTGATTGTTCCAGCAGAGGCCTCTCCCCATTTTTAAAATCAAACAAGCGGGGTCAACACTGGCAGCAAGGTCCATTTGGTGTGGGGCTGCCGCAGAAACCGCTGAGAGGCATTGACCTTGAGAGTAACGGTTCTAGTTTTCCAAGAAAACCCCCTGGTGGTCTCATTAAAACACAGCCTGCGGCTCCAACCCAGAGTTTCTGATGCTGCAGGTCTGGGGTGGGGCCCGGGAATTTGCATTTCTAGTACGTTCTCAAGTAATGGGATGCTGCTCTAAGAACTAAAAGAACTCGTCTGAAGCTACTGCTTTCTGGACTCAGGGGCCCCCTTCTCCTCTCACACCCCAGGGTTCCTGGCTTTGACCCTTTGTGTGGCCAGAGGCCCTATGGCAGGTACCAGCAGCAGCCCTGCTGCTAACACACCCGTGGGTGTGAGGATGAAGAACAGAAAGATCCATGTATCCTCCTCCCTTCCACCCTGCTTCCTTCCCAGAATTCTTGCCCACGCAGCCCCCAACAAGGAAAGTGTTCACCAGTAGGGTGCCCCCTACAACTCCCCAGAATGGGAAAGGTAAGTAAGGGCAACATGGGGGACCACCTGGGTCTTAAGAGAAGGACCCCAAGGGGAGTCTCCCATATCTACCCTTGACGGTGGGAAGAGAGGGATAACCAATGGGTGAGCTGGGTCATTCCCTCCCCATCCTGCCCCTCACAGCCCCCCAGGCTGCTCACAGTCTGGATGGGGAAAGAGGAGTCCCTTCCCGTGGGATGATTAAAAATAGTCAGCACAAGTTTAGTGAGAGAGGTGAGGACCCGAGCTTAATCCAATGGGAGAGTCAGATATGTACAGAAATGTGGATAATGATGTAGAACAAGAAAATGGAAAGTGCCCTAAAGGATGGACAGATAAATAGGCAAGGAAGTCCTCTGCGGTTAGGATTGCTTAGGAGAGCAGGGACCAGTGCCAGGAAGGTTGGTTTCAGGCAGGAAATGACACAAAGCCAGTCTGTCCCGATCCCACAAACCTCCCCCTATCTGGGACTGTGAGGCCGCAGTGCCCTGGGGTAACTGGGTGAACCGCTCCTCCTGGGTTTTAGGTCCTGGGGCACCATGCACTGTGGGCACGTGCGGGGCCTGAGGCACTGTGGGTGCGCTGGGTCAGGTGCAATGTTGGACGGGGAGGCCGAGCCCTGTGGGAGATGCTCCCTGTCCCCACCCCCACCAGGTGAGGGCAGTGTGCGCCTGGTGGGGGGCACGGGCCCGTGTCAGGGCAGAGTGGAGATCCTGCACGGCGGCCTGTGGGGCACCGTGTGTGACGACGACTGGGGGCTGCCGGATGCTGCCGTGGTCTGCCGCCAGCTGGGCTGTGGGGCCGCCCTGGCCGCCACCACCAACGCCTTCTTTGGCTATGGCACGGGGCACATCCTGCTGGACAACGTGCACTGCGAAGGCGGCGAACCCCGCCTGGCAGCCTGCCTAAGCCTGGGCTGGGGTGTGCATAACTGCGGCCACCACGAGGACGCTGGCGCGCTCTGCGCAGGTGCGGGCTGGGGGGCGGGCTGGGGGCGGGGCGGGGCGGGGCGCGGGGGCGGGGCCGTATTCCGAGGCACGCGGGCGGGCGTGGCTTGATGGCTGCCGCTATGCTCCCCAGTGCTTTCCAGGAAGACCCCGAAATTACTTCTAACGTCTCAATACTGCTCTAGAAGTGCCTCTGAAAGTCCCAGTAGTCTTTGTGGTAGGTTTCACAGTATTGTGCCAGCAATACTCCAGAATTATCTAACAGTACCCCAAGAACGCCCCCGGAATTTTCTAGCAATTTCTAGGTACTCTTCATGGAATACTAAAAAGTAAAGTAATATTACTCTAGAATTGCAGCAGAGATACCCCAGAATTCTCTCACTGTAGTCCAGGGATGGCCCCAGATTTACATAGCGTACACAGCTCTCTCTAATTCTGGATGCTCTTATAATAGTATTTTCACCCACCTGGTCCTCCCATTTTGAGAGTTTTCCTGAGCAAATAGGAATAATAGAACCAGTAATGGCACTTCACAGATGGACTCCACTCTACAAGATAAAAGTGTTTGCCCATGCCTCACCGCAAACCAGGGGCTGCCATTCCTAGTTTACAGAGGGGAAAGGCTAGGCCCCGTGAGGCAGAGCCTGACCCATGCTCACACATTGAGCCCTGGCAAAGCCACAGCTAACCTTGCTGCACAGTCCCCAGCATGACCCTTGCCCTTTCTCGTCCTATTTTATCTGTAAGATGGGAATGAACCTTGTTTTGTAAGCCCCTTAGGACTATGCATGGCCCTCCCTGGTGGGCTCCCATTGGGCTTCTGGAAAACATTGGAGAGAAATGAAAGTACATCTGCCAAAGCCCTTTATAAACTGTGGAGTGTACACTTGTGCACCACAAGTAAATTACAAACACTGTCAAGTAGGGCAGACCTCCTTGGACCACAGCCGGGGTTGAGCCCCTGACTCTGGAAGTAAGATCTGCTCTCTTCTCCAGGGAGACCCTCCCATCCTCCCCTGACAGCCCAAGGCTGACCAGGAACCAGAACCTTGGCCTCTGACCCTGCTCCTTTCTCTCCTGCTCCAGTGCTGGGCCCCCCGATTCTCACAGCACTACCACCCTTGGCCACAAGAGAGGACTGGGCCTGGCACACGGAGCCAGGGGGTAAGAAGCCCAGCCTTCCAGGCTGGAATGGTAGGGGCAAGGTAGGCAGGGCTGGGAATTAGAAAGGCTGTCCTGGATCTACTGGAGGGGGGCCCTGGCTAGCCGACCAGGTCTTTTGGCCAGATGGTAAAGAGGTGGTGAGAGAACGATGAGCGGATGGAGCAAGGATGAAATCCAGGGCTCTGGAAAGTTCAGCAAGGTGGGAGGAGATAGTAAGGGATTTCTTCAAAGCTCTGAGGTAAAATTTGGGTGGGTGCTGAGGTTGGAAATTGAGAGACCTTGAGAGGGTTGAGCTAGAGGTTGAATGAAGGCTACAAGCACATTTGGAGTTTGGTCTGGAACGATCATTGGAATTGAAATTAGGATAATGCCTGGAAATAGGACTCGGTTCATTCCAACCAAGTTTCCTGAGGACTACACGTGACAACACGGCGACACTAGGATTGAGGCTGAGTGTGGGGTGCAGGTGTGGTACAGCTGGGGGATCTCATAGGCATCCCTGTGCCCTGCTGCAGGCCAGAAGGCCTCTTTGTCCCCTTCAAATGCTCTAGATGCCCTGTCTCTGCAGCTACAGGAGTTGGTGCCCTGCCTTCCAGGGAGACGGCACTGTTCACCACAGCTACCTGGGCCGCGGGGAAGAAAAGTAAGTGGCAGAGCCAGGGTTCTGTTGCGGGTGGGAGAGGGTGCGGCTGGGGCTCTGGGAGCCAGCGGCCGCAGCCCAGCCCCTATGGCCGCGGGCCTGTGCGCCCCGCAGGCGGCCGGCTGCGGCTGGTGGGCGGCCCGGACCCATGCCGCGGCCGCGTGGAGGTGATGTACGCCGGGGGCTGGGGCACCGTGTGCGACGATGACTGGGACTTCGCGGATGCGCGCGTGGCCTGCCGCGAGGCGGGCTGCGGTCCTGCGTTGGGCGCCACCGGCCTCGGCCACTTCGGCTACGGGCGCGGCCCCGTGCTGCTAGACAACGTGGGCTGCGCCGGAACGGAGGCCCGCCTGAGCGACTGCTTCCACCTGGGCTGGGGTCAGCACAACTGCGGCCACCATGAGGATGCCGGCGCGCTCTGCTTAGGTGAGGCCGCTGCGAGACCCAGCAGAGACACGTACTGCAGCGCGGGCGGGGCAGCGCAGCACGGCCTCCCAGGAATGGGCGGGGCCGCGCGCAGGCGCGTACTGCAGCGAGGGCGGGACAAGGCGGGCTCTGAGAAATGGGCGGGGTCATGCGTGAGGGCTCTCTGCGGCACGGCACCGTGTGGGGGGCTGGAGAGGACGCGCACTCCGCAGAGGGAGGCGGAGCCCGCCCATCTACTCGCTCTGCGGCTGCGCGGCGCGGGCGGAGCCGGGAAGGGAGCGCCCTCTGCAGTGAGAGTGGGGTGGATCTTGGGGAGGGCGCGCACTCTGCGGCAGTGAGGGGCGGGCTGGAGGGGAGAGGCGGAAAGCCGGGGACAAAGTCTGGAAATCTGTGTGAAGGGAGGGGCTGGGGAGCTTTCGCTCTGCTGAGTCAAGGACCCAGAAAGCTCTAATAAGCAGAGAGAGTTAGTTGATCGCTTTCGGGGAGCAAGCATCTGACCTTTGGGAGGAATCAATGGAAAGGGGTGTTTGTAGAGTCTGACCTATTTTAAAATGCTGTTCATTGATTGGTGTGGGCATTGATAGCTTCATCCTCCTTTGGTGCCCTGGGCCTAATAACTTTGGGGTAGCTACAAAGGGTTCCGCTTTGGGTCCCAAGGTGAAAGAAACACAACCCTTATTTATTTATTTTTAGATTTATTTATTAGAGAGAGAGCATGAGCGGGGAGGAGGGGCAGAGAGAGAGAGAAAGAAGGGAGCCCGACCACGACCCTGAGACCATGACCCCAGTGGAAACCAAGAGTCGGACACTTAACTGACTGAGCCACCCAGGTGCTCCATCAACCCCCATTTCTGATCCAACTGGCAGAGAGCAGTTGTCTTTCAGGGTCCTGTAAGGTCCTCTCTGCCCCTAAATCAGGCTTCCCTTGGGAGGCCAGGAGGTAACCTGGCCTCAAGGAACATGTTCCCTAATGTTACAGCCACCTCTTTTTCTTTGTCCTTGCTGAGCCAGGCCCAGAGGAGCTAGGACTGCAAGTCCAGCAGGATAGTTCTGAGACCACCCGGGTGCCCACTCCTCGGCCAAGGGACGGTAGGTGCTTACAGCCCCCAAAGATGGAGGTAGAGGCATCAGGATAGGAAGGACCAGAATTGAGAGAGATCATAGCCTGAGGTTATCCAGCTCAACAGATTTGCACCAGGTTTGAGAATCTTTGTTCTGTGCTAGTCCGGGATATGGTGTCCAGAAAGAGGTAAAGGGGGGTTTTAAGGGAGCAATCTTAGAGATTTCTAGGGATAGGACCAAAATAAGGGAATGTGGCTCCTTCCTGAAGAGAGAAATGAAAGAATTCACTTTTACACCTGTGGATGAGAGGAGATGATGAACTTCAGGGGACACAATCACAGTCTCTAGAGAGCAGCGCTGGGGCTGAGGGTCTGGGATTATGAACAGAGGATTAAGAACAGACATGAAGCACTCGGGATGTGCACAGCACCCCCACAAAGCCTGGTACACATTCTTCCAGTCCAGAGACTGAGTCTGGACTGCTGCGCATCCTATTTTAATCTGATTTGTCTGCCCTTATCCATCGGCCCCTAGGGCAATGCTGTGTCTCAAACCACCACCCTTTGCCTCTTCTGTCCACCCCTTCATGGCCTGGCATGGGCCAGCCCCTGCAAGCCCTGATCCTTGTCTCTCCCCAGGGCACCTGCGTCTGGCCAACGGAGCTCACCAGTGTGAGGGGCGTGTAGAACTCTTCCTAGGGCAAAGGTGGGGCACTGTTTGCGATGATGCCTGGGACCTGCGAGCAGCCACTGTCCTGTGCCACCAGCTGGGCTGTGGCCAGGCCCTGGCAGCCCCCGGCGAGGCCCACTTTGGCCCAGGCCGAGGCCCTATCCTCCTGGACAATGTCAAGTGCCGTGGGGACGAGAGTGCTCTTCTGCTCTGTTCTCACATACGCTGGGATGCCCACAACTGTGACCACAGCGAGGATGCTAGTGTCCTGTGCCGGCCATTGTGACCCAGCCTGTTCTGCAGACCATCTCTTCTGGGAGCCTGCTGTGGCTTGTCCCTCTTCCTCCAGGAAGCCCTCCTCCTGTGACAACTTCAGTTCACCCTACCCTTCCCTCTTCTTGCCTGGGAGAGAACCCACTCTGACAATGTGGTCCTGCCTTGGGAGCCTAGAGCCTGACTCTACCCATCAACCTCAACTGTTGTCAACTACCATGGGCCCAGTTCAGTGAGAGCTCCCACTTTCTCCTCAGCCAAAACATAAAATGGAGGGAAGGGAATGACTTAACTCTCTTCTTTGGTGGGGCTCCTCTTATAGCAATTTGACCCTGCCTTCCTGGACCCCGGTCCAGGAGGCTCAGGGGCTCTCTATAAATGGGGTATCTCCCTCTCCCCCACCCATATTGGGATCCCCATGAACAGGGAAGGCAAGAGAGGCCCACAGCTCTTACCTTCGCCTGCCTGGGGCTGCAGAAGAACCTGGGTCATTGCCCTGGCCTTCTCCATGAGGGCCCAGACTCAGATGGTGCTTGGCTGGACAAGGGGACTGGAGGGGCCAAGCAGGGACAGTGGCCCCTCCCTGCAGCTGGAACCAGCATCTCTGATTTATGCTGCCCCCACCACAGAGCCTCCACTCTGCAGCAGTGAAGAACCCTGGGGGCCTGTAGCCACCTGTTCGTAGGTGCCAAGTCAATAAAGCATTGTCCCCCCGCCCCCCGCTGTCTTTTAACTTGTGGGCACAAGTGCATCATTTGTAGCAGCAGGAAAGACTGGTTAGGACTCTGGAGGAACCCAGCTTGGGGATGGAGTGTGGGTTCAAGAGCATCATCAGAGAGCTCTCAGCAGGCCCACGCATCTTTGAAATGCTGACTCACGATAGGAGGCCTGGAATGCCCCAGAGGGTCCCCAGCCCATCCCTGCTTTCCTTTTGCATATAGAGAAAATTAGGTCCTACTGAAGGAAAGGATCTGCTCCAAGCCACATTGCAAGGTGGGCAGAGGCACTAGAAGCAAAACTTGAGAAGAGGCAGGGAGATGAGAGCATCTGAGGGCTGCTCCTGGAGCACCTCACCTGGAGCTCCAAGGGCAGAGAGAAGTGGGGGATCTTGCCAGAGCCCCTCTCAGTCGCAGGGTGGGTGACTTGCCAGTAAAAAGCACCTGTCCTGGTCAAGCCTCTGCCCTCCACGTCTGGCGGGCAGGCTCTCTGCTTTCCCATGCCTGCTGTATCAAATTATCACAAACGGAATGGCTTAAAACAACACAAATTTATTATCCTACAAAGTTGTTTTTTTTTTTTTAAGATTTTATTTCTTTATATGAGAGAGTGAGCAGGGGGAGGAGCAGAGGGGGAGGGAGAAGCAGACTCCTCGCCAGGTGTGGAGCCGCACGCGGGGCTCAGTCACAGGACTCTGAGATCATGACCTGAGCTGAAACCAAGAGTCGGATGCTCAACCGACTGCTACCCAGATGCCCCTATCCTACAGTTTTTGAGGTCACCAGTTTGAAGTGGGTCTCCCTGGGCTAAGCTCAAGTTATTGGCAGGTTGGTGTTCTTTCAAGAGAATCTAAGGGAGAATCCATTTCCTTACCTTTCCAGGCTGTCCGCATCCCATACCGGCTCATGACCTCCTTGCAGCCAGCAAGTGCATCACTTGGACTGCCGCTTCCATCACCTCATCTCCTTTCCTGACGCTCCTGCCTCCCTCTTCCGTCCTCTGAAGCCCCTTGTGATTATAGGAGACCTGGATAATCCAGGCTACTCCCCCATCTCAAGGTCCTTAACTTAATCACATCTGCAAAATCTCTTTAGCCCTGTAAAGTAACACGTTCAGGAGCTCCAGGGATTAGGACATGGACATTTGGGGGGAGGTGAGTGGGGGAGGGCATTATTCTGCCTCCCACAGGCTCCAGACCTGGGTCCTGGCTCACAGCCAAGGAGTGAGGCAGACACTTGAGCTCCACAGTCCATCAGCACTTGGCAGTAATGGCTTTGTCTCCATTTTTCAGGGAGCTCTGAGACCCACTGTGTCATTAGAAGGATGAGGACCCGAGCATTATGAAAGGAACAAAAATATTTAAGGACTCAGGGAGTCAGGGCAGAGAGACGGGACCCTCCAGCCAGCCTGTATTCCCCAGAGCGGAGTGCAGTGCACTCAGATTCTGCGTAGCCACTCTGGCCACACCCACATTCAAGTGTGCCCCTCCCTCGTCCTGAGAAGTATCACAGCTTCCCATCCCTGGACTCCTCTTTCCCATCTAAACAAACTGCTTTCATCTAAGCTCTGTCAACCCACATAGCAGCCCTGTGAGGAAGCATTATCATCCTTTTTTTTTTTTTTTTAAGATTTTATTTATTCATTTGAGAGAGAGAGAGAGAGCATGAGCTGGGGGAGGAGTAGAGGCAGATGGAGAAGGAGAAGCAGGCTCCCTGCTCAGCAGGGAGCCCGATGCGGGACTCCATCCCAGAACCCTGGGATCATGACCTGAGCCAAAGGCAGATGCTTAACCGACTGAGCCACCCAGGCGCCCCAATTATCGTCCTTTTTTGCAGACAGGGAAAGCAGGCTCAGAGAGGGACACTGATTTGTCCAACTCAGTGGACCCACGACTAGAACCTAAGATTTTTTTTAAGTAAGCTCTGCGTCCAGCATGGGGCTTGAACTCACAACCCTGAGTTAAAAAAGTCACATGCTCTACCCACCGAGACAGCCAGGTGCTCTATTCTAAAACCTAAGATCTCGATGCCCCTTAATACTGGTCACCAACATGTCCAGGGCTCCCCTTCCTGGCACATGGTAGATTTGCACCTCCTGGTCCTCTTGAAGTGAGGCATGGCCCTATGACATGCTCTGGACAATGAAACATGAGTGGAAGTACCCCCTCAGATAGGAGCCCTCAAGGACCTGAGCACAGTTTGCCGAATTCCTTCCTTCAAGGTGACCAGTGATGTTCCAGGTGGCACAGGGTCCATCAACCTGCGTCCCCGAGTGAGGGCCACTTGGAGCAAAGCCTCTGTTGACTCCCCATGGACTTAGAGCGAGTGAAAAATAAGTCTTTGTTGTTGTAAACGAGAGTGGTTTTTTTTTTTTATCTGAGCAACCTAACCGAGAGCACCCCGTCTGACATGCTCAGGCTCCTAAAGTTTTCTGCCCTGTGGGGTTTATATGAAGCCTGTTTTCCAGCCAGTTATCAAGGCTAGTACTGTTATAACTCTGTCGTGGGGTACTTTTTGGTATTCGGTGGGCCAGGGCCTGCTGACTGGGAGCACACAGATAAATAAGACAGGACTTTTGCCCTTGAGAAACTCACATAATAATCGCTTGCTGACTTGCTGTCCCTGAGTGGGACAGGCTCTCCTGAAAGTCAGCCTGTCCCACTCAGAACTTTGCCACCTCTACCTAAACCTGGGTTTCCCTGTTTGGTAAGTAGCGCTACCAACCACTAGCTTAAGCCAGGAACCCGGGTGTTATCCCCAGCAATCCCCATCTCCCAAAACTAATTAGCCACCAAACGTTACTGATTCCATCTCCCGAACCTTATTAGAATCTGTTCACTTCTCTCCACCCCACATTTCTCACCACAGCTTCTTCACTGGCTCCCTGTCTCCAGCCCATTCCCCACACCACAAGAACAGTGCACTATTTACAAACCCAGTGCAGCCACTACCTTGGTCAAACCCCTCCCATGGCTCCCCAGTGCTCTTCCTCAACTCCTTAGCTCAATTTGCAAGGTCCTGTCCAGCCTGGCTCTGCCTGTGTTTCCAGCATCATCTCTTGCCACTTGCTGCCAGGTTCTCACCAGGCTGAACTACTTTCAATTCCTCTAATGTCTGGGCTCCCTTCCCACCGGGCCTCTGCACATGCTGTTCTCTCTGCCTGGGATACACGTCACCCTCTCCCCTCCTTCCCCTGAGTCAACTCTTATTTAGCCTCATGTCTCAGCTTTCCTTTTCTCCAGAAGGCCCTCTCTGATACCTCCTCCTCCCAGTCTGGACTAGGCACAGCGAGCATCATACCCAGGGGAGACAGTACTCACCCCTGCTGAGATTGCTGACTTGGCTGTCTCTTCTACTAGCTCAGGGGGCCTTTGAGGGCTGCGGCTGGAGCTGTAATGCCCAACTTTGTGCACAGGACTCCACATACAGCAGCTGCTCAAATAATATTTGTCGGGTGAGTGAAGGACACGAGCAAATATTTCTGGAGCCCCTGTGTGCTAGGCCAAGCACAGTGCCGGGCTCTGGGGCCCCAGAGCAAGAAGAGACCTGGAGCAGCTTCCTGTTTGCAAGGCACAGAGATTACTTTCAAGAGGAGAAGAAACCAATGATAAGCCACTGAGCATATCCATAGTCAATTTGAGCTAGTGATTAGTGCTCTAAAGGACATAAAGCAGGTGTCGTGGTAGGGACTGGGTGGTCAGAGAAGGTCCCCGATGAGGTGAGGCTTGAGATGGGCCTCAGTAATGAGAGGGAGGTGGTCATGAACCTTTTGGCCACAGAAAGGTTTGGGAAACATTCTAAGTCCTTCAATGGGGATTTAGCCTGGTCTACAGAAGGGCCAGATCACTCAGGGCTTTCTAGGCTGTGGGGAGAAGTTTTATTCTAAGGGCAATGGGAATCCATTGGAAAATGAATGAGATAGGTGCCCCAGATGTCAGCCTCTTGAATATCTTCCACCTCTTTCAACTTGCTGAGTGCGCCTTGCCTCTTAAAATTTACTTAAAAGGACCCGCCACTGGGGTGCCTGGGTGTTTCAGTTGGCTGAGCGTCTGACTCTTGGTTTTGGCTCTGGTCATGATTTCAGGGTCTTGAGATCAAGCTTGGGCTCCAAGCTCAGTGTGGAGC
>NW_023270763.1:8699569-8768569 GCF_011800145.1 Mirounga leonina
CTACCAAAAACTGAAGGAATTCTTCAGGAGCTTAGATTCTGCCAAGCACTCCTGACTTTTGCTTCTTTTTTTCTTTCTGAGATTTATTCATTAGAGAGAGAGAGAGCATGAGCGGGGAAAGGGAATCTTTTTTTTTTTTAAGATTTTATTTACTTATTTGACAGAGAGAGAGACAACAAGAGAGGAAACACAAGCAGGGGGAGTGGGAGAGGGAGAAGCAGGCTTCCCGCCGAGCAGGGAGCCCGATGCGGGCTCCATCCCAGGACCCTTGGATCATGACCTGAGCTGAAGGCAGACGCTTAACGACTGAGCCACCCACGCGCCCCGGGAGAGAGAGAATCTTAAGCAGACTCCGTGCTGAGTTTGGAGCCCTACGTGGGGCTTGATCCCACAACCGTGAGATCATGACCTGAGCCGAAACCGAGGTTTGGACGTTCAACCGACTGAGCCACCCACGCACCTGACTTTCTGAATCTTTCACCTGCTTTTGCCTCCCCTGTAACTCTCCTTTCTCTTGTTCACTAATGAAGCCCTTGATTTCTGGTTTCCCCAATTCTGGGCTGTACCTGTACCACGCTTGGCTGATGGTTTGGAGCAAAGGCCCAATGAACAGCTGAAAATTGAAAATTGGATACTTTGTTTTTACAAAGCCCTTGTATATTCATACACACCACCACCACCGCTGCCATCCGCCCCCCCCCCCCCCACATTCACATTTCCAGATAATTTTCACTCATTTTTCTCTACTCTAGCCCTAATAGCCTATGTCAGTGCTGGGACCCTCCCTTTCTCCTATTACCTCTTTCCTTCTCCTCCTTGTTTTGCAAGCCCTCTGACTGCCACATTTTTGCTCATTGCTTTCTTTTTCTTTTCTTTTTTTTTTTGAGATTTTTATTTATTTATTTGAGAGAGAGGGAGAGAGAGAGCACAAGCACAGGGAGTGGCAGAGAGAGAGGGAGAAGCAAGCTCCCCGTTGAGCAGAGAGCTGGGTGTGGGGCTGATCCCAGGACCCTGGGATCATGACTTGAGCCAAAGGCAGCTGCTTAATGGACTGAGCCACCCAGGAGCGCCCCCCCCTTTTTTCTTTTTTATAACAGTTTTATTGAGATAAAATTCACATATCATAAAATTCACCCTTGTAAAGTATACAGCTCGGTGGTTTTTTTAGTATATTCGCAGGGTTTTGCAACCATCACCACTACCTAATTCCAGAACATTTCATCCCCCCTTCCCCCAAAAAACCCTTATACCCATTAGCTGGTACTCCTCATTCCCCTTCCCCCAGCTCCTGGCAACCACTAATCTACTTTCTATCTCTGTGCATTTGCCTATTTTGGACATTTCATAGACACGGAGTCATGCAATATATAGCCTTTCGTGTCTGGCTTCTACCACTTAGAATAATGTTTTCAACGTTCAGCTGCATTATAGCATGTATCAGGACGGCATTCCTTTTTCTGGTGAAATAATAGTCCTTTGTGTGGACGCAATCAATTTTGTTTATCCATTCATCTGTTGATGGACACTTGGGCTGCTTGTACCTTCTGGCAATTATGACTCATGCTGCTATGAACATTGGCGTACAAGTATTGGAGAATTTTTCAGTTCTCTTGGGTATCTACCTAGGAAGAGAATTCCTGAGTCATGTGGTAATTCCACCTTTGACATTTTGAGGAGCCACCAAATGGTTTTCCACGGTGGCTGCACCAGCTCACGTTCCCACCTCCAGTGCGCCTGGATTCCAACTCTCCACATCCTTGCTAACTTATTGCTCCCTCCCTATTAAAAAAAAAAAAAAATCTAAAACAAAAACCAAAAAAATTTTAGCCATCCCAGCGGTTGTGAAGTGGTATCACCTGTTGTTTTTTTTTTTTTTAAGATTTTATTTATTTATTTGACAGAGAGAGAGATAGCGAGAGCAGGAACACAAGCAGGGGGAGTGGGAGAGGGAGAAGCAGGCTTCCTGCCAAGCAGGGAGCCCGATGTGGGGCTCAATCCCAGGACCCTTGGATCGTGACCTAAGCCGAAGGCAGACGCTTAACAACTGAGCCACCCAGGGGCCCCTATCACCTGGTTTTGATTTGCATCTTTTTCTTCAAATTTTTATTTAAATTTTAGTTAGTTAACATACAGTGCATTATTGGCTCCTGGAATAGAGTTCAGTGGTTCATCATTTACATAGAACACCCAGTGCTGATCATAACAAGTGCCCTCCTTAATCCCCATTCCCCATCCAGCCCATCCCCCACCCGATTTGCATCTTTTTAGTGACTAATTATGTTGAGTATCTTTCCTTGTTCTTATTGGCTATTCATTGGCTATTTTTGTATCTTCTTTGGAGAAATGTCTATCAAGGCCTTTGCCCGTTTTTTTCACTTGGGTTCTGGTTCATTTCTTATGTACAACTGTCTAGCTATCCTGTCTACTGCCTAGTCTTCAGGACTAGCTTTCCAAAATAGCCCTTTTCGTTTTGCTAATCAAACCTGGCTCTCCTAATTGGAATTTTGCTGCTTCCCATGAATCTATGTCATTTTGCCTCATTTCACCGTCACAATCTGAGATGAAGATGAAATCCTCTGATTTTACACACCAGTATTTAGGGATTGGCCAAGGTCACATACCTGGTTAACTAGGGGTAGGGATTTGCACCCAAACACCCACGCTGTTCCTACTAACTAGCTAGTCCTATCTTATCTCATGACCGCCCAGTATCCTTATCTTTCATGCAGAGAAGAGAACCTAGGGACAGACAAGGGTCTGGAGTTTCTCTGGCTCACACAGAAAGATCCAGCAAGCGGATCTAGGGACTCCCTCCTCAGCCCACAAATCCTCCCCCAAGCCCCACCCACTCGGTGTTTGGACCCAGAGGGAGTGGCGAGGCTCGGCCCTTCCGGCCCAGTCGGGTCGCGCCTTCCTGCTGAGTCACGGCCTCAGCGCGGGGCGGGGCGCGGCGGGCCGGGGAGAGGAGGCGAGTAGGAGCCCGCCCCGCGTGGGAACCGAAGCCCCACCCCTGACCCCGAGGTTGCCTCCCGATTGGAGAGCCCGGGAACGGCACAGCCAATCACAGCAAGCTGCGGAGGACCGGTGGGACGCAGCCTAAGGCGAAGGAAACGCCCCCTCCTCCCCCGGAATTAGCCTCTCCCGGGCGCGCCCCTCGGGGCTTTTGGGCGTGTCCTGGGCCCGGCCACTGAAGGGGTGGGGCTGGCTGGAACCTGGGCGGGGAGCCCCGGAGCAGCCAACACCGGGACGGAAAGGGACGCTCGGGAGTGGCCTCCAAGAGCTTGGGGTGAAGGCGGCCTTTTCTAGTAGCTGCAGCCATTCGCAGCTTAAGAGTGTCCCACCAATCGGGCGGGCTGGGGTCTCAACTCTTGTTTTCAGAGGGGAGCACTGACCTACAGAGGTCTGTTAAACGGGGGTGCAGGGTCACACTGAGGATGTGGTCCTTGTGGTCTCTGGAGTTGGCCTTCAGGGCTTTTGAGATGTAGGCAAGGCTGGGAAGGTGGTCTCTGGCTCTTAGTAGTTTCTCAAACTCATAGTCAAGGCCTGATGCTCTGTCTCTGACTGGTGTGACTTGGTCTGCTTGACCTTACTCTCAAAGACTATGCAGTCTTTCCTCCTTTCCATCTCACTCAGCTACTCATCAAATATTCTGAGCCCCTTCCTTGTGCCATGCAGGGATGAAAAGGTCCATTGCTGGGCTACCAGGTCCATGCTCTGGTCGAGTTTATAGTCCAGGCGGAAGACAGAGCAAAGGTTACATCAAAGCCTGATGAGCATTGCAATGGGACAGAACAGTGTTAAGTTAGGGGCAAGTTGTAGGGCCCCTAATTTATACTGGGGCGAGAGTCCAGGGAAAACTTTGAGAAGAAAGGAACTTTTAAGGAGAGGAAAGGAACCTGACCTTGTTGGAATGGGAGGAAAATCAGATGGTTAGAACACGGGTTCAACCCAGATGGCAGGCTTATAAGGGAGGAGAGCCTTGTAGGTCATTAACGATTATGGAGATTATCCTGAGGGTACTGGTAAGCTAACTAGCAGGTTATAAGCAGAGGACGGACATAATAAGATCTGAGTTTTACAGAGATCACTCTGGGCATCCTGCGGAGAAGAGAGAGCTAGTAAGATAATAAGATAGAAGCAGTGAGACCAGCTGGAGACTGATGCATTAAGGCAGGGGAGGTGAGGATGGTGTGGACTCTGGCGAAAGTGGTAGACGGTGAGCACAGGATGAGCTGTTGACCTGTATAAAGGGGGCTCTAATGCTTCCTGGGGCCTCATTCATTCATTCATTCATTCATTCATTCATTCATTCATTCTCTAGTTCAGAAAATATTCTGAACCACTCTGGGCCAGAAATGAAGCCCAGTCTCCCAGCGAAAGGGGCTCCTGCTGTCTGACCCAGTCGGGGTAGAAGGCAAGGGGTGATGTCCACAGAGGGGTTGGTGCAGACCTCTCTGTGACCCCCACAACTCCACAGTATTTGCACATCGATGTGGGGGTTCCTATGCATTCCCACCCTCACCAGGCCTCAACTCACCTCTGCTGCCAGCCAGGACTTATTATTCCTACCTGGCAGATGGAGAAACTTATGCTCAGAAAAGGGACTGCCCTGACCAAGGTCACCCACCTTGAGCTAGAGGCAAACTTGGGAACTGGGTATCCGGGTTCCCATGGCTTCTCTCCTCACTGCAGTGTTGCTCCCCACATTTGGGGTGTTTCAGGCTCAGAGACTCCCTTCACACAGTCAGACAGAGGGGCGCCTGCTCCCTGCCTCTCTGAGCCCGGCTCCGGCCCCAAGATGGCTATATTATTAGCAACAGCCCATGGCTGCACAGAGCTGTAGAGTCTCCAGCTTGCCAGGGGACTTCACATGCAATATCTCATTTGATCCATCTGGCCACACTGGGAAGCGAAGATTATTATCCCCACTTTACAGGTGAAAAGATTGAGGTTTAAAGACAGTAATTATTATGCATCATTGAACTCTGCTGAGGTTCAAAGACATGCAAATATGGATCCATTGAACTCTGACCCCTTGCTACTGGTGCTGGGCTCCATAGGAAGCAAAGATGAATGCCATATGGGCTCTGCCCCCAGAGAGGAGACCATCTATAGAGATATAAAGCATATACATTCCTAGACCTTGTATAAGGCCCCAGTGTGTGGGTCTTTGGAGAACTGTTGTGGGCTCAGAGGAGGAAAAGGCATCGATCCTAGCAGAAGTTCTGGGAAGACTTTTGGGTTTTTTTTTTTTTTTTAAGATTTTATTTATTTATTTGAGAGAGAATGAGATAGAGAGCATGAGAAGGGGGAGGGTCAGAGGGAGAAGCAGACTCCCTGCTGAGCAGGGAGCCCGATGCGCGACTTGATCCCGTGACTCCAGGATCATGACCTGAGCCGAAGGCAGTCGCTTAACCAACTGAGCCACCCAGGCGCCCCTGGGAAGCCTTTTGGAAGAGGGAACATTGATGCTAGGGTTTGGATAGGTGGGAAGAGGGCGATGGGTCCCCTTCTGTGTCCTCTTCCCGCATCCTGGGCTCATCACACCTTCCAGATTTCATGCACTTAGTAAACATTCAACATTTGAGTGAATGAAGGAGCAAATATATGGTGGAGAGATGGGATGAGTGGCCTTGGTGATCAGGAGCATCTCTTCCAGCTCTGCTGCCGAGGGCTACTGTCTGGAGCACATCTCTTGGATGGTTAGGACAGAGCAATGAAACTTGTCCTTACCTCCCTGTTGCAGCAGGGTTTGGCACTCAGCATAATGGCAGGAGGTAAGGGGAGCTGGATAGGAGCCCTTAACTGGTGGGATCTTGATCAACTGTGCAACTCTGGGACCCGGGGTCACAACCACCCTCAGCCCAAACCGCTTGGCCAGATTTTTGGAACTGTCCCCAAAATGTGCCAGGAACAGAAGGCATCTGTTACCCCAAGTTCTTGTTGGACCTGAAGGATACCTGTGACGCCCTCAAGTTACCCAGGTCCCTGTCTCTGTGGAGCAGGTGAAAACATGTCGGAATCACTGAGGATTGTGGTGGTGGTTCTCATTTTAAAAATGGGAGTGAAGACTACAGGGAACCCAGTGGCCAGGAAACCTCACAGCTCGTGAGGGGCAGAGCGGGGTGCTAGTGGTTGGGGGGTGGGGGTCCCTTGTCTCCACAGCAGCGCCCTTTCCCAACCTCCTGCTGCCCTTGAGGAAGCCCTGAGGGTGCACTCCTCAGTCTGCCTGTGGGGAAACAGGGTCAGCTGGCTGGGCTTTCTGCAGCACGCCGTGCAGATGGAAGAGACAGCCCAGCTGCCTGGCTGCTGGGCCTGGCGGCCTCTGCCTTCCCAAAGCAGTCATCCATCTTGCACTGATTGGGTCCAGCCCAGCAGCTTCCCGGATGAGCCGTGGGCGCCTGGCCAGCCTGCTCAGCACCTTCTCTCCCTGTCTCTGTCTCAATCAGTCTGTCTTCTTGTCTGTCCCTCTGTTGAATCCTTGTCTCTCTCCTCTCTCTCTCTCTCTGTCTCTGGGGCTGTGTCCCCGCCGCTGTGTGTCTGTCTGTCCATACCATTTTCTCAGCTCTAGTTTTTTTTTTTTTTTTTGTCAGCCTTGGGACCTGCTCCCTGGCCTTTCCCCTGCCTCGGGAGCACCCCCAGGACATCCAGCCCCTCAGAAATGCTCCACTCTGCCTGGTGCTTCTCCTCAGCCACGTGCATGGCCCAGTGGTTAAAAAAACTACAAAACAAAACAAAACAACCTACCAAGCAGAGTACACCGTGGTCATGCTCCTATTTGTTCAAGCCCTTGGCTTCCTCTTCCCTTGTTATGAAGATCAAGAGGCCCTCTCAGAGGCGGAAGTGCTGGCCCAGAGATCAGTGAGGGGTTCAAGATGTGCAGGTGGCAGGCCTCTGTGCCAGGCAGACCTGAGAGGTAGGAAAGTCCAAGCCATGAGCGACCCTGCCAGCTCTGCTCCTTCCACACGTCTTGGGCAAGTCCCCTTCCTTGAGGCTAAGGCCTTGCAGCTCTGTGACTCATCCCTTTGCTCAAACAGCCCGTTCCTGAGTGGCATTCCTGAGGCCCGTGGCCTGGTTGCAGTTTGCCTTTTTCCCCAGGCCCTGCCTCCTGGAAGATTCCAGCATCCACAGGACACAGCATCTTGCCCCAGAGCCTCCTGGGGGAACCTCCTTAACTTCCTGGACCTCAACCCTAACCATGTCTGCTCCCCAGAATTTTCTGCAGGCCTTGGGGGACCTCTGAGAATGACAACACTCCACTCTCCTGATCTGCTTCCCTGCTCCCCTCGACCTGTGCTGCCTGCCATGTCCCCGAGGCCTCCAGCCCCTGACTCCCTTCTGGCCTCTGTTTCCCTTCCCTAGCCCAGTCCTTGGCCCATCTGAGCACTCACTCCTTTGAAATATTGGGCTCCCTGTCCCCCACACCCTTGGCCACAGCTGACCACTGCCTGCTCTGGGTGATCTGACCTTCACCTTCTTAGCTCAGACTCACATTGCGAGGGCTGCAGGAGAAAACCACAGGGCTGTGCAGACTGGGGCCCTTGTGCCCTGGCCTCTAGGTCCAGCTGGTCCTCAAATGGCTGGCCTTGCCCCAGCTCACTCCCCCATCCTCCCCAGAGACTTCCTCAAACCTTCAGCCTCTTCTCCAGCTTCCTCCCCTCCTCCTCTCATGACTCAGCAAATGACTTCAGTTTCTCCTTCTCAGAGAAAGAGATTCCCAGGAACCTCCCTGCTTTTCACTCAGAGGCCCATCCACCCACCTGCCATCCCAGCCGACCCCTTCTTCAGGGCTCCTGCCCTCCCCCACCTCAACTCATCCACCTGTCCCTTCCAATCCCCTCCTCTTCCAGCCTCTCTGAGAATTTAAACAATGCTCAGCCTCCTTCTGACAAATAAAACCCTCCCTCTGCCTGAGCCACCAGCAATATCAGCTTCTCTCTCCTTCATCTAACCATTAAATTACTGATGAAAGCAGTCAGCTCCAGCTTTTAATTCTTCACCCCTCCACCCCTTGCTATCTGAAATGGCTCTTACCTAGGTCAACAAGGATGCCCTAACTCAAGAAAAGGCCTTCTTTTCTTGTCCTCACATGAGTTCTCTGCAAGCTTCTGGCATCCTGGAGCACCAGGAATTAAGCACCATGGAAATCCAGGATTGGATGATCCCATCATTCTGTGATCCCTGAGACACAGGGACCCTGGCTTTCCTGGTGCTCCCTCTGGGTCTCCTCCTGAGCCCATATGTATGGGCCCACCCCTTCGAATTTCTATTTCCAGCCTCAACCTGGGCATCTCATTTGGATATCCTTTCTTTTTTTCTTTCTTTTTATTGAATTAAATTTTAAATTTTATTAAATTTTTATATTTGAACTCCAGGATAGTTAACATATAGTTATGTTAATTTCAGGTATACAATATAGTCATTCAACAATCCTATACTTGGATATCCTTTCGTACTTGTCACTTCCCAACAGAACCCATCATCTTTCCCTTACACCTGCTCCATCTAGAAGGATCAGACCCTCCCTCTGCACCCACTTTCCTAGGAGTCATGCTGGGCATCTCCTCCCACAGCCACCACTACTGCCCTGACCCAAGCGCCCACCTCTCACAGGGGCTATTACAGGAACCTCCCAAGTGGTCTCCCTTCCTCTGGCCTTCTTCCCATCCAGTCCATCCTCTACCCCAGCTGCTGGGGTGCCTGCTCTAAAATGCCAATCTGACTCCATCTCTGCCTCGCTTAAAACCCCTCTTGGCTGAAGAATCTGAAGGGCAGCATCTGGTCCATTCTGAGATTCCCAACCTTGGTTCCTCTTGGCACTTTTTTTTTTTAATCCTCCCCTCCCCGGAACCCCGGAAAGCCCCATAATATCATAAATAGCCAGGAAATCCCCACGATATCATTGGGTGCTTCCGATCTGCACAGGATCACCCGAGTTCAGATCATTTTAGAGAAGGTAACAAAATGTAAAGGTTTTAGTATTAGCCCAAATGGCTTGTGTTGAGCTGACACGTCATTGGTTCCTCATTTTGCAAAGGAGGGACAGAGTTCCAGAGAAGAGAAGTAATTTGTTTAAGGTTATTCAGCAAGTCATTTGTGGAGCCGAGGTTTCCAGGGGTCTGTTCGCTGTCTTAGGGCTTGACTCCAGCCTGGATGGCCACAGCCTTAGGCAGTACACCTGGAAACTGCTGTCCTTCCTTCTCCAGAAGGGCCTAGGCTCTGATTCACCCTCCTAGAGACCACACTCCTTCCCACTCTCATGAGTGAGCAGGTCGCTCACTTCCTCCCTCTGTTAGAAATAAACCCAGCTGTGTGTAGGGAGTCAGACTGCCTTCACTGGCTCTGAAAAGAGGCAAAGAAAGAAAGAAAAGAAAAGAAAAGAAAAGAAAAGAAAAGAAAAGAAAAAGAAAGAAAGAAAGAAATTCCCTCCACTGAGGTGGTGCTTCTGGATGGCAGATGAAGAGTAGGAGACCTCCCTTATGCCCCAGCCCTTATGAACTCCCTCATGCCCCAGCCCCTCCACTTACTAGCTGTCTCACCCGGACAGGTTACTTATCTTCTGTGTGTCTTGGATTCCTTATCTGTCCTATGGCTTCTCTCCTACCTATATGTCATAAATGCATTTGCTCTCCTGGCTTTTTCTCCCTTATTGGCCCCTCCTTGCTATCTGAGTATTGGAAACTAAGGTGAGGACTTAGTGGGAGGAGCACTGATTACAGACCCCCAGGCCCCCAGGCCCCCAGGCAGCTTTGATGTAGCTAGGCCCCTGACACAGCTGATGTTGAGTGCGGCTGCCCTGGGCTCAGAGACCAAACCTCTGCTTGTGATGAAGTGCTCCTAGGCCTTGTGTAATGCTCTGGCACGTGCTTCTCAAGCAGGGGGTCAGTACTGCCTGTCTTGGCCATCTATCTCCTTGGCCATCTCTCCATTCCCATCGTGTACCAGGCACTATGGCTGCAGGAAAGCATGTGGTCAAACCTACTCTCTGCTCCTGGGGAAACTGTCCAGTGTGGAAACAACAGGGCTTCACATGTTCTGGCCTTAGACATAAAAGGCTTTTGGGGAGAAGGGTTCTCCTTTTCCTTGTAATGCTAGGAGGCAGAATGAGGAAAAATGGGGCAGACGCTCTGGGAACAGGGGTGCCACCCCACAGAGGGAGGGGGAACCTCAGGAAAACAATGAATGGTCCATAGCTGGAGGTGTGCTAGCAGGGGCTGACACCCAGGAGATGGGGTGCTGCAAAAGGGATTCCCCTCCTGGATGAACGGGAGTCTTTCCACTGTTCCTTCCAATTACGAACCCCAAACTCCAGGAACACAGGGAGGAAATCTGGCTGGCTCTGAAACCCAGAACAGGCCCCATGCTCCTGCGTTGTCTGGGCTCACTCAAGGCTTGGCGTGGAGGGAGTGCCTCTGGCCCCTGCCTGTCCCCAGACTCAGAGCAAGGAGTTGGTGCAGAGGATCTGTCCCCTGGTGCAGCCTGGGCTCCCGTCTGCCTGCTGTGTCAGCACCAGCGTTCCTATTATATGACCAAGTGGGATTTGCACTCTGGAAGCATTAGTGCTGGGCTGACTCGGCAGAATGGCCAACACGAGAAAATGCCAGTCCCTGCACCCCTTGCAGCCAGCTCTCAGAAGGCCTCATGGCCGCTCCGCTTCTTCTTCAGGAACCCAGCCTGGCCTCCTTCCAAGTCACCAGGGCTTTTCAAGGTGAACCCCTCAAGTGGTCTCCCTTCTACTGGTGGTAGGAAGAATCCCCCAGAAGCATACAGCTTCCCAGACCCCACCACTGGAGATTCTGACCCGGTATGTTTAGGCTGCACCTGGGACTCTGTATTTGAGACACATTCCCCCCAGGTACTGGGAAGCAGTGATGCCCAGCCAGGTTGAGAACCACTGCTCAGGATCACCTGGGAGTGGCTGGTCCTCCAAGCCTGCTTATCTACTGGTCCTTGACCCCCTGATTCCTGTCCCACCCCCTCCAGACGCTGCTCATGTCATCACCATACCACTCCAGCTGATGGAGAAATTGCTTCCCGGAAATGAGCAGGAACTGGTGGGCTTTCTGAACCTTGCAGTCCTCCAAAGACAAAAGGGTCCACCTCACTCCGTGTGATTGATTGGCAGGCTATTGCCAAGCCCATCCCTGTCAGTCTCCCATGATCATGTGCCCTCTGTCAGAGTTCCAAGCATCAAAACACTGCTTCAGACCCCTCTACCAAGTCAAAGAATTCATTTGTGTCACTGTCCAATTCAGTGAGCAGGGCGGAAATTTCTCTTCAAGATTCAGTGGGGACCCCAAGGTCCCAATTGGTGAAACATTTGGTCCAAGTTCACATAGCTGAGTTTTGGGAGAATATTCTAGATCAGGCTCCTCTACCCTGGAATGCCCATCTCTTGAGAATGGCACAGTTTCTCTCTTTGTTTGAGATAATGGCACATTTTTTTTTAAGCCATTTTTACCACAGACAGTTCTTGGTGTGGTACATTTTGAAGTTGAATCTTTTTAGCAGAATGCAAAACTTAAAATGTAAAGATATATTAGTGGTGCCTAGCTGGTTTAGTCGGTGGAGTGTGTGACTCTTGATCTCGGGGTTGTCAGTTCGAGCTCCGCATTGGGTGTGGAGATTACTTAAAAAAAATAAAATCTTAAAAATGAAATGTAAAGATATATTAGACTTTTCAATCTCTTCCTCTTTCCAGCGCCATCAGTTTTAGGGGATTTGAGAGTTAGGTCCTAGATTAGGGAGGCTGGTTTGGTAAGGAGTGGTCAGCCCCAGAGAGTCAGAATAGAGCGTTTCTGCTGGTGGTGAGCTCCATGTCAACAGGCCCTTCTTTGAAATCCTGTGTGGATGCTCTTCCTACTGGCTGTGGCCCTATTTGCTCCTGGGACTGTTTACCGTTCTGCTTTCCTGAGTTTTTGCCTCAACTTGGTCGTGACCATTTATTTTGGGGGAAAACTTTTCAAATCCTCCTCAAGAGGTAAGACCATCACCAGGTCATTCCTTTCTTGAAGTGGAGAGTCTCTTTCATTGAACCAAACTTCTCTGAACACCTGTACCATGCTAGGCTTGGAGCTTAGAGGTGACTCAGATGGATCTCTGTCTTTGAGGAATCCATTTCTAAGACCTCAGGGAAAGAGAGACTCATATAAATAGAAGTGTAATAAGGAGATTCAGACCCCTTGCTGGAAGTGTGTAGCACAGGTTGGGGCCCCAAGAGGGAGCAGTCAGTTCAACTTGGAGTGTCTGATTGGGAAAGATAAGAGGTAACAATTGAATGGGGGTAGGGGTAGGAGTTCCCAGCAGAAGAAAAAAAAAATGAAATCTTGCCATTTGCAACGCCGTGGATGGAACTAGAGGGTATTACGCTAAGTGAATTAAGTCAATCAGAGAAAGACAATTATCATATGATCTCACTGATATGTGGAATTTAAGAAACAGAAGAGAGGATCATCGGGGAAGAGAGGAAAAAATAAAACAAGATGAAACCAGAGAGGGAGACAAACCATAAGAGCCTCTTAATCATAGGAAACAAACTGAGGGTTGCTGGAGGGGAGGGAGGTGGGGGATGGGGTAACTGGGTGATGGACATTAAGGAGGGCACATGATATAACGAGCACTGGGTATTATATAAGACTGATGAATCACTGACCTCTACCTCTGAAACCAATAATACATTATATGTTAATTAATTGAATTTAAATTTTAAAAAATGGGGGGAAAAAAAAAGAAAGAAAAGGCCCAGAGTTAGGGCATCTGGGTAGCTCAGTCGGTTGGGCAGCCACCTCTTGATTTTGGCTCAGGTCATGATCTTGGGGTTGTGGAATCAAGCCCCACGTTGGGCTCTGGACTCAGCAAGGATCCTGCTTGAGATTCTCTCCCTCTCCCTCTGCCCCTCCCGCTCATGCTATAAATGAATGAATGAATGAATGAATGAACAAATAAATAAATAAAATCTTAAAAAAGGAAAGAAAAGAAAAGGCCCATAGTTGGAAGAGGGTGCTGCATGGCTGGGAAATGCCAGTCCAGTGCCTTGTGAGAGGTGCAGCTAAAGAGGCAGGCAGGGGGGGCGCCTGGGTGGCTCAGTTGGTTAAGCGACTGCCTTCGGCTCAGGTCATGATCCTGGAGTCTCTGGATCGAGTCCCGCATCGGGCTCCCTGCTCGGCAGGGAGTCTGCTTCTCCCTCTGACCCTCCTCCCTCTCATGCTCTCTGTCTCTCATTCTCTCTCTCTCAAATAAATAAATAAAATCTTAAAAAAAAGGAGGCGGGCAGGGTCCTTAGGAAAGGCCTTTAACTCCAGGGTAAGGAGCAGGGACTTAGGCTCATATGCAATGGGAGTGGCACATATGGTGGAGCCAAGGCCAGGGAAGGAGAAGTTGGGATGTATATTTGGAAAGATCTTTCAGATCTTTTTTTTTTTCTTTTTTTTTTTTTAAAGAGTTTTTATTTATTTATCTGAAAGAGAGAATGGGAGACAGAGAGCATGAGAGGGGGAGGATCAGAGGGAGAAGCAGACTCCCCGCCGAACAGGGAGCCCGATGCGGGACTCGATCCAGGGACTCCAGGATCATGACCTGAGCCGAAGGCAGTTGCTTAACCAACTGTGCCACCCAGGCGCCCTTTTTTTTTTTTTTTAAAGAGTTTTTATTTATTTATCTGAGAGAGAGAATGGGAGACAGAGACCATGAGGGGGGGAGGATCAGAGGGAGAAGCAGACTCCCCGCCGAACAGGGAGCCCGATCTTTCAGATCTTTTACTGGGGAGGCTGGGCAAGCCAGTTGAACGGCTGTTGCCACAGGCTAGAAGATCTGAAAAGGCATCCATCCAATTCTTTTATTTTATAGATGCCCAGTCTGAAGCCCAGAGAGGTAAAGTGACTTGCTCCAAGCCACCCAGCAAGATCAATAACAAAGTCAAGGCTTCAACCTGTGGGTCCTGCCTCCCAGCACGGGCTTCTTTCGCTGCCCCACTCTCCTCAGGAAGGTGGGCAACGCACTCAGATTTCCCTGTTGTCCTCTGCCTCTGAATCTCTTATGTGCTCTGCCCCTACCCCAGCCCAGGGGGCCAGGAGAGTGACGGGGTGCGGAGTATTGCCTGCTTCAGAAAATGCTGTTGCTGCTACTGCTGCTCCCCCCCTCCAATCAGGGACCTTTCTAGCCGCAGGAGGAAGCCAGGAGCCAGGAGCCAGGAGCCAGGGGATGGGGCTACAGTGATTTATGACTGCACAGAAACACAAGACAGTAATGTCTCTGGCTGGCCTGCTTGTCCGCCAGCTCAGCCAGAGAGCATGCCTCTAAAGCCATGTCCTCCAGTCCTGGAGATGGCGCAGAGGGTCAGCCATACAGGGTGCCTGCCCTTGTTGTATCAGGCCCATTACCAGAGGGCCAGGGCCCCCCTTCCCAAGCAGATGCCAAAGGGTAGATCCCCGTAGCCTGGGCAGGGAGTCTGGAGGATCTGCCTGGGTTTGAATTCAGGCTCTCGGTCAGGCGTGTGAAATCTGGCTGGTCACACAGCCTGTCTGTCTCTCGGCTTCCTGGTGTCAAGAACAGGGATGATTCTGAGCAGCTCAACCCTTGGGCCTGTTATCTCCCAGTTCTGCAGGTACCGATTGCCTGTTTCCACAGCTAAAGAGGAGGAACACGCTGCATCTAGAACTATGACTTGTCACAGCTGGGTGGGGCACTCGGTGCTCATTTTGTTTGATTTCTCACTTCAAATTTGGGGAAATTAGAACCCTGAGAAGGGGGCTTTGCACACAGAGCTGGGGGCCAGGCAGAAGCCAGAAGGCTAGCTTTCCACCTCCCTGCTCCAGGTTTTTTTTTTTTTTTTTTTTTTTTTCCCAGCAGTACCAGACAGTGGAGAAAGGAGCCAGAATATTAAGCCATTTGCTCTGTGTAATGCCGCCATGCCTCTGAAGCCGCCCTCTAAACAGCTCCTGGGCTGCTGCAGCTTTAAGCTTAGAGTCTTAAAAAAAATCAAAAAAGAAAGGAGGGCAGGGCCAGCTCTCCCCTGCACTATTGGAGGGAAGCTTTGATGTGGAGACTGCAGATGTCATTCCTCTTTGACTTTGGAACATCCTTTCCTTTGCATCTGCTTTACTTTTCCCAAACAGATTTGGCCTGGATTTTTAAAATGATATGATTATTATTAATGCACATTGGACTGGTGGAGGAAGGAAATGAGGTGGAGAGGTCAGAGAGGCAGCCTGAAATGTGCCAGGAAGTTCCCAAGATTTTGCTTCTGGGGCCCGAATCATTGACACATACAATGCACAGGAGGATGAGCGGGGTTGGCTATCAGGGCTCATTGCCGCGGACCTGTGATGCCCAGGCCTGAATGGCTCAGGCCTGGCCTGCAGGGAGGAAGAGAGAGGAAGAGGAATGACTTGGCGAACACTCATGTAAGAGACAGAAGGAAGTGGGAGGGTTTATTCACCAGAAGGACTGTATTTTGCTGGGTGTTGTAGTAAGAGAAGAGGGGCTAGATCCCATGTTGGTGGTGAGGAGAGCTATTTGGTCACTAGACCCTCTCCTCCACTAAGTCCATCTCCTCCACTTCTGCCAGAGTGGTCTCCCTGAAGAGCATGCATTCAATAATTCATTTATTTCATATGTTCTGCATATTTACTGTGTGCCAGGCATTGTGCTAAGCTCCAAGGAGGCAATGATGCGATGAACACAAAAAGCAAATCTCATCATTTTCTGCCCTCATTAAAATCTCTCCGCAGGCTTTCTATTTATTTCAGGATAAAGACTTCACCCCCTTGCCTGCCATTCAGGGCTCCTCATGTTCTGGCTCCTGACTCCATCCCCGGTCCCACTACCCAACACTTAAGGCAACAAACACATTGGATTCTTTGCCTAATGATAAATATGTCAGGGAGAAACCTGCCTCTGAGTCCTGTAGCCTATGCCCCCTTCATGCTCTCAAATGCTACACTCATCCTTTAAGAGCTGGGTTGAAAATGTTACCAATCCCCCTGGAGAAGCTTTTCAGAACTGCTTCCTATCCAGCCTGAAAGAATTAACAAACAAACAAAACTTAACAGCACTTAAAACATTCTAAATTCCTTGAGGGTAGGCTTCCGTGACCTGTTCCTCTACCATGTAGCATAGAGCCTGGAATATTCCCTCAGAGACTCCTTCATTCTAGATTCACATACACAACTTCCTATCCTGAATTTTTTTTTTTTACACTCCTTATCTCTTCCTAACATACTCTACATATTTATCTTTATCTTACCTATTTTTTGGCTAGGGATTTTTTGTTTTGTTCCTTGCTCTCCCCCATTGCCTAAAACAGTGCTTGGAACACAGTAGGTGCTCAACAGATAATTGCTGAAAAAAATTAAGCAGATAAAATGTGCAGTCAATGTTGGTGGGAATGCAAGTTGGTACAGCCACTTTGCAAAACAGTGTGGAGGTGCCTCAAAAATTTAAAAATAGAGCTACCCTATGACCCAGCAATTGCCCTACTGGGTATTTACCCCAAAGACACAGATGTAGTGAAAAGAAGGGCCATATGCACCCCAATGTTCATAGCAGCAATGTCCTCAATAGCCAAACTGTGGAAAGAGCTGAGATGCCCTTCAACAGATGAATGGATAAAGAAGATGTGGTCCATATATACAATGGAATATTACTCAGCCATCAGAAAGGATGAATACCCAACTTTTACATCAACATGGGTGGGACTGGAGGAGATTATGCTAAGTGAAATAAGTCAAGCAGAGAAAGTCAATTATCACATGGTTTCACTTATTTGTGGAACATAAGGAATAGCATGGAGGACATTAGGAGAAGGAAGGGAAAAATTGGGCGGGGGCGGGGATTTGGAGGGAGAGATGAACCATGAGAGACTATAGACTCTGAGAGACAAACAGGGTTTTAGAGGGGAGGGGGAGGGGGGATTGGTTAGACCGGTGATGGGTATTAAGGAGGGCATGTACTGCATGGAGCACTGGGTGTTATACGAAAACAATGAATCTTGGATCACCACATCAAAAACCAGTGATGTATGGTGACTAACATAACAATAAAATTTAAAAAAAATGTGCAGTCAAAACGACGGCATGTGAGCTACATGGGATGTGGAAAAGGGAAGCATATGAGCAAGAATTTGTCAGCCTGAGCTCCGTGTGTAAGTGCTAGGTGGGCAGAAAAGGGTTGGTTAACCCTCAGATACAACCTCACGTTAAGCATACAGTAGGCTCTTGGCAACAGATTTGAATCTTTGACACTCCACCCTGGAGAGGAAGAAGGAGCTCCCCCAGGGGTCAGCCTGCAGACAGCTGGATCCTTTCTGTAAATTAACCAGTATGCCTGGCCAGTATTTGTCCTTCCATGTTTTCACCTCTTCGGGTCCACGGACCTCAAAGTGTGTATGGGGGAATAGAATCTTGTGGGGGAGGGTGACAGTTTAGCTCCCAATATTAAGCTCCTTAATTTAACCCAACCCGGGGTGGGGGGGCACTACCCTAGCAAGTTTGGATCTGCAGTGGACGCGCGTCCTCTCCTCTGTCCCTCCCTGGCCTGCTGCTACTTTATCTCAGAGACAGGGGCCAGGGCTGAGGTCCTGGCCCCCTCCCCTCGAAATTTCCCGGAGAATATGGGGCGGGGCCGTGAATCAGCACTCGCTCGGACTGATGCAGCCTCAGTCCCCGCCAGGGGTCCCCAGTGGCCGCGGAATTAGAGCCCCCCCCCCCCGCGCCGCTTCTCTACCGCTCACGCGCTATGACCACTGGGAGATGTAGTCCTGACCGCCCCTTTGTCCTTGATCTCTCCAACGTAGCACCCCACCGCTGAGTGAACTACAACTCCCAGGGGCCCACGCGCTGGGGCCTGACGGGGCGGAGGTGTGAGGGGGGTAGTTTGGCGGATACTCTGGAGAAACTGGGGTGCAGGAATCGGGGCGAAGTTAAAAACGGGGAGCACTGGCGGAGGGCAACGGGGAAAAGGGGGACGCCCAGAAAGCGGCCGCGAGCTGAGTTAGGGAGGGCAAGGCCAAGAAGCGGAAGGGCCGGGGCGGGACCAGGGCGGGGTGCGCGGGCGGGTGGGAGGGGCCGGTTGCGTCACGCGGCGTGGGCGGGGCCGCAGGGGGTTGTCCGCCCGCGGCACGCACAGCAGCCGCAGCCGCCTCGCGCCTGGTCCCGCGGTCGCAGCTCGAGCTACAGCGCCGCCGCCGTCGCCTCAGCTGCTCGCTTCGTGGGTCGGTCCCTCCGGCACACGGGCTCCAGCCGCGCCGTAGCCGCCCTCCGAGCCCTTCAGGCCGCCCCGGTCTCCTCACCCGGCCCGACCTAGCCCGCGAAGATGGTGGACCGCGAGCAACTGGTGCAGAAAGCCCGGCTGGCCGAGCAGGCGGAGCGCTACGACGACATGGCCGCGGCCATGAAGAACGTGAGTTTCTCCTCCCCTCCCCTCCCCCCGCCTCGCCCCAGCCCCTTCGCAGACGCGGGTCTTCGCGTGGACAGCCCGGGGACTAGTCGTCAGTCGCGACTGCAGCGTTGGCTGCCCCTCCCCACCCACTCGGGGAGCTGGGGAGGGCCCCGACAGCGATGGGGACCCGGGCTGTGACGCGGCCTCTCCTCGAGCGTCCCTCAGGGTTGGCGGCGCTGCCTCCTCGGCCTTCCCCGGGCTCGGGCCGGGGCGGGATCTTGCAGCGCTGGTCTCGGGAGCGGGGTCTCTGGCCCCGTGTCTCCGGGTCCGCTGGGTACCTGAGCGGGGGCCGTGAACATCCTTTGTGCCCCACTTCCCCTCCTCCCAGCCTGGGCGTGGGGGCGGGGGACCGCATGGATGCGGTTCCTCTTTCTCTCCCTGGTGTCTGGGCGGCGCCTTTCCCATTCACTCATCAGGTCTCCTGGTTTTCTAATACTCCCCCCCCCCCCCCCCCCCCAAACCTTCCCCCCTGCCTCTCCTGATGGATCCTTTAGAACCTACCCAGGAAAAATGTAGACTTTCCTGAAACCCTGGGCTCAGTGGTGCAAAACCGAAACCTCCTTGCTGCTCTCACGTTTTTCTTAACAAAAGGCTCCTCTTTCTTTATACCCCAAAGCAGGTCCTCTGGCTTTTAGGCAAGGGGAACGTATGTCTCGTTAGCTTTTTCACTGATCGTTCACAACATGTCCTCTTCATTTTTTCCTAATGTTTTTTGTATTGAAAAGGGTAGGTATTGTCTTTGAAATAAAGGTTATGCATTTAGCTGACTGGTTCAGTTTGTGACACATGCTGTTTCTTTTTTAAATATAGGCACACATCTGTTGAAATTCCTATAAGTTGAAAAAATATTCTCTCTGATCTGATACTGCAAACAAAGCAGTGGTGGGAGGCAGTATCAAGTCATTCTAGAAGATTCTGCATTTGTCATATTGCAGGGAGCCTAGACTGGGTGGAGGCTGGGAGGAGTTATTTTAAAGGAGAAAAAGTCTTTTTTTTAAAATAATTTGTTTTAGGTATATCTGAGGCTTTTTTTTTTTTTTTTTTTTTTTTAAGAAAAGCTAGCGCATCCTCATACTGATGAAAAGAGAATGCTGATCGCCAGTTGTCGCATTTTGTCTGGGATGCAGATTCCTGCCTGTATTGCACCATTTTGTCAGTAACACTACATTTATCTAATGGGCTATCAAGGAGTTTGATATTAGAGGAGGGGGCAAGTGTTGAGCATTATTAAATGAAACATGGAGAATTATCTAATGAATGATTTAGGTTTCCCACTATCTTAATATTTAACTTCCTGCCTTATGTAACAAAGGTTTTGAAAATGCATTTCCAGTGTGAAGTGAATTCAGGAGTGTATCTTCTTGCATGTTAAATCTTGTTAATGAAGCAATATAGGTGTCACAGATTGATTCTTGAATAGCTTTGCTTTTTCATAAAAGATAACAATGCTGATGTTTTTTATTTAAGCCAGCTACCTTAACGAAAACGATTTTTATCTCATTAAGGAAGAGCCCTGAATCTGAAATTGGGAGTATTGCTGTATTAATGTATTGCCACAGATGCTGTCTTAAAAAACATTTTAAAGCTCAAATGATAACTTGTGCATTTAATAGATAACAGTATTGGAAATATGTTTAATTCATGCTATTTAGACTCTTCTAATTTTTCCATATTTCTAGTTTCACAGGAAAGTGAGTGACCTCGCACCTATATCCATAGCAACCCAGTGATGTCACACACAATGACACAGAGGCTGCAATGCACCTAAGGGCTGGTAGGGAGTATGCAAATGGCATTTGTCCAAGGTAATGCAGAAATTAGCAGATAAGCAGGTGGAATTGAGCACTTTACCTTATTCACCAGATAGGAGTTGGTCCAAAAAATAAGGATTTCATTTACCTTTAGGCATGCAAATCAGTGACCTCTAGGTATGCCTCTTCATTTTCCAATTTCTAGTTTACTCACAAGAGTATAAGATACATTTGTATTTTAAAACAGTTGTTTCGTTAAAATTGAACAATAATGGAATAAAATAGCAGTTCCAACAATAATGGAATAAAAATAGCAGTTTTAAACAAGAATATGTCTTCTGATCATAGTGCTGGGGTGGACTGTATGCTTGGGTTTATTGCAAGTTGCTAAGTTGGCAGGTTTTAATAAAAGCCTTAAAAATTATGACTTTCTGGGTCATTTTCAGTAATGTTAGTGAGAATTCGTTACAAAACACATTGAGATTTGGAAAAGTTCTCTTTTGCCATATTTATACTTCTGCTTCTTGTCAGAGTATGGAGGAAAGAACAGTTTGTAAAATAAAGCAGACCTTTTTTCAAACCTGTTTACTGTGACTGAGGAAGTATGCTTACCTCTGACCCTCATTTTCCTCATCTGTAAAATAGGTCAATATCTACTTGAAAAACTGAGGATTAAATAAGGAATGTAGTAGGTGCTCAAAAATAGTAACTATTTATAAAACTTTGTTTCTTCCTGTGTTTATAAAAGTCATCTCATCATGGAGAATTTGGAAAGTACAGAAAGATACAAAGAAAATACTCAGTCCTGTCACTCAAGTGAGTGCCCTTCTAAGGCTGAAATCATCCTGATGATAGGGGGATTAAATTTATTTGCATTAAGTGAAATTATCCTAGTAATACTGTTGGGACCTGTGCAGAGTGGTAGTTGTGTGTGGGTGACCAGGAAGGGAATAGCATGCGGTGTTTTGAAGAAGGAAGGGGGAAGTTTGTTTTTTTAAGTTAATTTTTTTTAACTTTTTTTTTTAAGATTTTATTTATTTGACAGAGACACAGCAAGAGAGGGAACACAAGCAGGGGGAGTGGGAGAGGAGAAGCAGGTTACCCTCTGAGAAGGGAGCCTGATGTGGGGCTCAATCCCAGGACCCTGGGACCATGACCTGAGCCGAAGGGAGACGCCCAATGACTGAGCCACCCAGGCGCCCCTGAAGTTAATTTTTTTTAGTAATCTCTACACCCAGTGCGGGGTTTGAACTAACAACCCGGAGATCACGAGTCACATGCTCTTCCAGCTGAGCCAGTCACGCACCCCAGAAGTTTAGTTTTTTAAGAGAAACCTGTAGTCTTCCATTTAAGGAGGAGTGAACACCTAGATGTTTCTTATTAGACAATTCTGTCTTGTCCTTGGGATGCTAATAGCCTCTCCAGAAGTTAATATGCTAAGTAGGCTACTGGTATTTGCCTCAGGAGGGAGAAAAGGTTCTGGGCTACTCATCTTGTTGAGGTGACTGGGTTGGGGGGCACTGGCTGCAAAAGGCTATCTTAATTATAAAAAAAGTCTTCTTAGAATCAATAAAGTTTAAAATTCTTACTATCTTAAATATTCTCTTTTTCCTGCTAGTTCTTCCAGGAGGCTAGATCAATAGCCATTATCACTAATGGAGTAATGACACCTCTGCGGACTTCAGAGGTGGGAGTTCTGCCAGCCATTATTCTAAGTCATGTGGTTTCAGTTGTTCTCTTCTTTGGGGTGGAAAGAATACAGATGACAGTTGGCTTTTTATGTAGTATTCTTTGCAATAACTGAAATGACATATTAAGTGCTTTTTGTAATTATTTAAAAAACCTTCCCCTATGTATTTTATGAATTACATCAACATAAAAGGTGTTGCTAAATGTATATCCTTGTTACAGAGCTTTGGGTTACTAACAGACCATGGGGAGAATTTTATCGCCTGGTACCTTCGGGAAACATTTATTTATTAAGCCAAACTCTAAATTATTAAAAAGTAGAGAAAATGATTTTGTTTTTATTGAGGTAAAAGTCACAGAATAATTAACCGTTTTCATATGTACAATGCAGTAACGTTCAGCACATTCACAATGTTGTGCATCTGTCATCTCTAGTTGAAAAAATGAGAAAATGGTATTTCTGAAAAGGGATGATGGTTTGGCTGTAGCTGGCTGGATTTCAAAACATTACTGATTCAGGAATGTGTCAATAATAAAGTAACCACAGCAGCTCACAGCCAATGGTAATCGGCACCCTTTTGTCTTTGTTTTCTGACATCTGAACCTTTTCAGCATAAATTGAAAAAAGAGACTTATCTTAGCTAGGCTTATATTTAAGAAGTTACAGGGCTTTAAAGCCATATGATGTTCCCTCAAATTAATAAGAACAATTTATCTGAAATCAGAACAAACTATTAACTATTTGGAGATTATGGAAATGTTGCTGGGTTCTTACTGTGACTCATTTTCCACCCCAATGCTGCCTTCGTTATAAATGCTTTCCCTGCTGTGGGGCAGCGGTCCCCTAATGAACATTGTACAGTGCATTGAGAGGGTGAGCTTTTCAAACACAGGATGCTAAACTGACGGGAATCCCCTATGTATGATGTTACATTCATCGTTCGGGGGCTTCTGAGGTTGCCAAGAGTGTTTCACTCCCATTATCACCAGCCTTCACCCTTTTATCTGGCGGGGCATCTGATTATTTCTGTATTGCTATCAGATTCCATGGGATGTGGAAGAAAAGCACAGACCATTTTATAGGTTTAATATTCAAGGGGGAAAAAAATCACACACAAATCACTGTTTTTTGTCTTTTTGCTTAAGTAAACTCTGTGCCCAATGTGGGGCTTGAACTCATGACCCCAGGATCGAGAGTCGTATGCCTTATCAACTGAGCCAGCCAGATGCCCCTCTTTTTGTCTTTCTAAGTTATGTTTCTTAATGCTTGAGCAGATATTTAAGACTGTAATCGTGGGAGGCTCTGCTTTTTTTTTTTTTTTTAAGATTTTATTTATTTGACAGAGAGAGACACAGTGAGAGAGGGAATACAAGCAGGGGGAATGGGGGAGCAGGGAGCCCGACGCGGGACTCGATCCCAGGACCCTGGGACCACGACTCGAGCCGAAGGCAGACGCTTAACGACTGAGCCACCCAGGTGCCCCTCTGCTTGTTTTTGTAGGTTGAAAGGGCTACCAGTATCAGCTGCCTTAGAGTCTTTCCTTTCATAATCATTTTCCTTTTTTCTTCCCCAAATTCTATTTTAGGTATCCAATATGATTTTGGTTCACTACCACCACATCATCTTACTTTAAATTGGCACTCATAGAGGTCCTTGAATTTTGATTTTACTTTTTTATTAATTTGGGTAAAAAAAACAGTTCCATGAAAAGTGATCAGTAGAAGTTCCCAAAAGAGAGCTTTAATTTTAAGATAAATGGTTAAAGAATTGGTTTGGTCCCATGATTTTGCAGCAACAATAAAAATTAAATCTTAAGGACTTTGCATCGGTCTTTTTTTTTTTTTCTTCCTTTCTAAAGAACTAGTGAAGTCTAAGCCAAATTGTTAACAGCTTTTCACCTGTAAGGGTGTGTCCCACAGAGGGAGATTTTTCTTTACCTAAGTTGAATACTGTTCATGTGCTGCATAGCGGTAGTTGGATTGTGAGTAGGTAAATGGGAATGAGTGTGTTCTCACATATGTAGATTTTTTTCCATGAGATTTAGAAAGTAAGTTTCCAAGTAAACTCATCGGTCTTATCTTCTTAATCTTTGAAGCAAGATCTTATTTTTGGAGAGATCGAAAGCCAAACTGAGTAGGACTCAGGTGTAGGGTCAGCTTTCTCCTCTTAATTCTGTTACTAGAACGGGTGTCAGAGCTGGGAATAGGACAGTGACAGCAATGGGCAGCTGCAAAAGTAATGACAGGAGCTCAAGAGGAGTCCCTTAGCCCCCCTCCCCCACAGCCGAGTGTGCAGAGTGGCTGCAGAGAAAAGGCTAAGAGGTAACAAGAGGAAGGCTTTTAAAGATGCAGGTTTGTTTTGAGGAGGTAGGTCATTTCAATTTCTTGAGCTTTCTGAAAGGAATTACTAATACGACACTTGAGCCTACCATATTTAAATAACCTGGATCTAATAGCGGTCTCTGGTGCCAGTACTTCAAGGATGTGGAAATAAGCTTAAACTTTTTTTTTTTTAACTGAATTGTTTCAATTCAGATCAATACAGTGCTCTTTTTGTAGCAGTCTAATATGAAAAAGTGGACGAGTAGGCCTCTGCACTGGTGGCCCCGGCGTGGATCTAGTAGCCGTGCAGATGGTCCCGTCCTCTTGCCAGCACAGTCTTACAGGAGGGCCTGCCTGACATGGGTAGACTGGTGGATAGATGCTATTTTCAAATGATATTCCACTCTTCACATATGACCTATGTCTAGTCTTTTTATTTTTTATTTTATTTTATTTTTTTTAAAGATTTTATTTATTTGAGAGAGAGAATGAGACAGAGAGAGAGAGAGCATGAGATGGGGGAGGATCAGAGGGAGAAGCAGACTCCCCGCTGAGCAGGAAGCCCGATGCGGGACTCATCCCCCGCTGAGGGACTCATCCCCCGCTGAGCAGGAAGCCCGATGCGGGACTCATCCCCCGCTGAGCAGGAAGCCCGATGCAGGACTCGATCCCATAACTCCAGGATCATGACCTGAGCCGAAGGCAGTCGCTTAACCAACTGAGCCACCCAGGCGCCCTGTCTAGTCTTTTTAAACTACATCTGTGCAATAGAAGTAGACTTCAGGCACTAGGTTTTTTCTATTAAGTTGAAAATGACCCAGTCCAGACGGGCAAGGAGAGAATAAGATAGGAGGCTAAGAACAGCAGGAAGGAACATCCCGAGGCACGGAAAAGCTCATGGGAACAACTGGGTAGTAGAGAAGGAATATTCTTTTTTTTTTATTTATTTGAGACCGAGAAAATGAGAGAGAGAGAGCACATGAGAGGGGGGAGGGTCAGAGGGAGAAGCAGGCTCCTTGCTGAGCAGGGAGCCCGATGCGGCACTCCATCCAGGGACTCCAGGATCATGACCTGAGCCGAAGGCAGTCGCTCAACCAACTGAGCCACCCAGACGCCCAAGAAGGAATATTCTTTAAAATTTTTTTTAAGATTTTATTTTTAAGTTACCTCTACACCCAGTGTGGGGCTCTAACTTAAAATGATCAAGAGTCAGCCAGGCGCCCCTAATTTTTTGTTTTGTTTTGAGAAGGAATATTCAGGAATATTTTGAATTTGGGGATGCTGTTATTTTTTTTTTAAAGACTTTATTTGAGGAAAGAGCATGAGAGAGAGAGAGCTGAGCAGGAGGGAGGGGTAGGGGGAGAGCAGACTCCCTGCTGAACAGGAGCCCCATATGGGACTCTGCCCCAGGACCCTGGGATCATGACCTGAGCCGAAGGCAGACGCTTAACCAGACGGAGCCACCCAGGCTCCAGGATGCTGTTATTTTCTAAGGGAGTCCGGTTTTTGGAAGGCTGTCATCAATGGGACTGATTACTGATGACAAAAATGTCTGGCCTTTAGGATGTTAGGAAATTTGGGAAAAAATTAACAGGTATCACCGTAATAATTCCCCATGCAGGGATATTTCCACCATGTCTTTTTCTGTAGGGTTTATTAGGCTTGCTTTTGTACCTTGCCTTCTCCCTTGACGTTATTTCAAGGATCTTTTATTTAACGTTTATACTCCTTCCAAATTTGTGTAATAGTGCTGTGAATACCTTTGTGGCTAAAGCTTCCAACATAGTTTATATATTAGAACAGAGACCCAAAAGTGGAATTGCTGAAAGACTAAGCATAATTTTTAAGGTTCTTAAAATCATTAATAGGTACTGAGTTTCCTTAAAAGTAGTGAAAAATGTAATTGAATAGGCATTACATACACATACTTCAAAATTCAAGGATACCCTATTGCACTTTTACTACCCGAAGAAAAAGAGTCACGGGGAGCTTGACTGCTAGCAGCAAATCTCCCTTTTTGTTGCTTTCTTGTGGTTGGAATGATTACCTTTAAAAAGAAAACACTGGGGCGCCTGGCTGGCTCAATCGGAAGAGCATGGGACTCTTGATCTCTGGGTGGTGAGTTTAAGCCTCACTTTGGGTGTAGAGATTACTTAAATAAACATAAAAAAAAAAAAGAAAACACTAATATGGAAATTTTCAAACACTTGTAGAGATGGATAGTAGAATATGTCTCCAAACAACCAGCTTCACCATTTGTCAGCATAGCAGTCAGTCTTTTATCTATGTACTTTCTTACTGGTTGGCCCCCTTGGGATTTACCATCTTGGAAGATGGC
Source organism: Mirounga leonina (assembly GCF_011800145.1). NCBI lineage: Eukaryota > Metazoa > Chordata > Mammalia > Carnivora > Phocidae > Mirounga > Mirounga leonina. The sequence goes on from NW_023270763.1 coordinate 8,726,105, forward strand.
TTCTTACCAAAAATTGCCCCTCATTTGCCATAAATGCTCAAGTTACCAGCAAGATCTCCCTACATTCAAATTTGGCAACCTCTAATGTAGTTTCTTGCTTAAATCATTTAACCCAGGTGACATGATTTGCATTTTTTCCTTGATTTTAAGAGGTACTTCTCTTTGAAATGCAGGCGCTGCCTCTACCATCAGCCTTTTCTCATGGCGGGGGGCGGGGATGAAAGCCTGGGTGTGTCATTAGGGGGCAGAGGATGGATGGTGTTAAGAGTGAACATTACAGGACTGTGATTCCTCTCTTACTGCCTTAGTTTTTGTTTTATTTTTGGAAAGGTAGATTCTTCTGTTAGTTCTGGCTTTTATGCCTAATCTGAAAGAAGAGCTAAAACCCAATTGGATTGTTGAGGACGATGTGAGGAAACAACTTTGCTTTTGTTTGGCTTTGTTGCTTGCCAGACATCTTTTAAAAAATCATTTTCGCCTTAAGGTCAGTATACTGCTGGGTGTTCAGATGGATGAATATGCTGGTGGGTAGGTAGTAAGCATATATCCTGGCTATCTGGCCCCAGACAACCTGGCTTTGAATCCGTGCTCACAGGTATGGAGCTGACCAATTTAATGAGTTAGCAGTAATTTAGCTGGATATATTGCCATTTTACTTATTTTTTTGCCATTTGAAGGTCCTGCAGGAAAACTTGAGATTTTTGGAAGGGGATCCATTTATTGAGGAAAGGAAAATAATATATAAATTTCAAACAGCTGTAATTTCAGTAATAGAGTAACAGGACATCGAAGTCACACTGGACTTCAGGGGCTATTTGGTACAGAAGCGATGCTGGAGTAGGGTGTTGGGCTAGAAGGGAAGGGGAGAGCATGGAGGGAGGAGGAATAGCCTGTGTAGTTTCAGAGTGTCTAGGAGCAAAATGTGCTGCGGTAGTGTGTGCATTTGAGGTACTCTTAGCAAGAGTCCACAGAAGTGAGGAGGGGCCAGTTCACAAAAGGCCTCATGAAGTCTGAGTTCTTCCTTAAACTATGGGGAGTCCTGGAAGGACTGTAGGCAGAAGAGGACCATAATTCGATTTTTGATCTGAAAAGATTTGGAAATTGAAAAGTACAGTGAGGGGCGCCTGGGTGGCTCAGTTGGTTAAGCGACTGCTTTCGGCTCAGGTCAGACGATCCTGGAGTCCCTGGATCGAGTCCCGCGAGTCCCGCGAGTCCCGCATCGGGCTCCCTGCTCGGCAGGGAGCCTGCTTCTCCCTCTGACCCTCCCCCCTCTCATGTGCTCTCTCTCTCATTCTCTCTGTCTCAAATAAATAAATAAAATCTTTAAAAAAAAAAACTATAAAAAAAAAAAAGGACAGTGAGGCAGAGGGAGAGAGACTGATTAGATTGTTATGGGGGTTGAGTCTGAAGGGATGAGAACCTGGACAAGGACAGTGAGGGCAGGTCTGAGGGGGAGTTTGATGGCTGGAAACAGAGAAGAAAGAGGAGGGAGGAAAAATAATGGACGAGGTGAATTCCATTGTAGTCGAGCTGAGTTTAGGGAGCCATGTAAGTGGAGGCAGCTACATGTTAACACGTGCAAAGCACTTAGAACAGCACTGTGCACAGGGCAAGCACTGTTAATATTAATCGTTCATCGAATAAACGGATATTTTTGTAGGACCACTTAATGACTGGGCTCTTGTCCGAGAGCTGGGGAATACATGGTCCACCTCATGGCGTTCATGGAATGGACATTCTAGTGGGGGTCACTGTCTATCCATGATGGTTAAAACCAGGCATAGTAAGGTCACCTAGGGAAAGCGGAGAGTTGGGAGTCAGAATAAAGAAGCCGAGCCTATTAGTTGGTAGTGAGGAAGGCTGGAAACCAGGAGAGAATGCTAACGAAGGGAAGAGCGGGTCAGGAAAGGGGGAGTGGTTAGCAGTGTTGGATTCATTTAGGAATAGAGATTTAAGTTGAAGATGTAAGGAACGTTCGTTGGGGACTAGAAATAGGAAGGACAGTTGATGGCTTTTTTGAGTTGGGCGCAGGGGTGGTGGGGTGAGGGGTGAATGAAAGGTGAGGAAGTGCTGAGAAGTATAGACTTATTTTCAGGAACTTGATTTTTCAGGAAATAAGAAATGAGATAAAAGGCATCACTCATTTTCGTCCTGAACTTGGGTGATGTGTTAATGGGAAAAAACAGGTGAGGAGGAGGGAAGATCTAGGGGAGAGAAATGACTGCTGGGCTTATAGTGAGGGGGAGGAAACACTGGGTTGGCACACAGGGAGGAGGCAATGATAGCGCCAGTTGTCTGCTAAGAAAAGGCTCGGCTTCCCTCGTGGTCACTCTGTTCTGTGAAGAGGCCAGAGGAAGTAAGGATCGCGAGGCAGAAAGGCTCTGCTGAAGTTAGAAAAACCTTAATGTGCAGGGACTTGTCTTAGGTTGATGTCTCTCTCCCTGTCTCCTCTCACCTCAGTAGGAAAGTTTATATTCATACAAAAATAATTGAATTGATGGACCTTAGAAGAAAGGAATAAAGCCTGAAAGGAAAGAGAAAGGATGGGGTTTAGGAGCACGAGCTAGTAGGTAGGAGTGAGGACAGGTATAACTGGATGGAGTGTAAGAGTTTGATTTTAAAGGTGAGTGATTTTGAACAAGGAGGTCAGGGGTGTGGTTTGGGGGTTAAGTTGTCAAATTTGGTGAGATAATTGAACTATTATTTATAATTAATTTGGAGGAATAGCCTTGGATAATGGAAGTGAAACCAGAGATCTGGACACAGGTATGGACATAGGCGAACAGTCCCAATGAAAGTGAAGAGGACATTGATTCCAGGGGAAGTTGTAGAAGCCCAAGAAAAGGCCTAAAAGGAAATTATTATGAAGGGGAGTAAGTATGGGTTTGTATAAGAAGCTATTTAATTTTTTTTTTTTTTTAAGATTTTATTTGAGAGAGAACGCGAGCAGGGAGAAGAGAGTGAAGCAGGCTCCCCGCTGAGCAGAGAGCCTGGCACAGGGCTTGTTCCCAGGACCCTGGGACCATGACCTGAGCTGAACACAGATGGATGCTTAACCGACTGAGCCACCCAAGCACCCTGAGAAGCTGTTTAATTTTTAACTAATTTTGATTTAATTGCTTTTTAGAATAGGGTTATGTGACTACTAGCCATGGGAGGGCTAGAATTAGTATATCTGAATTTTTTCAAGACATTCGATCAGGTGTTTTCCTGATATGTGGGGTTAAACAGCAAGCTGCAAAGTTTTGACAAATGTCCTAATTGTTAGAAAGTCGGCAGGGGGGTGGGGCGCCTGGATGGCTCAGTCATTAAGCATCTGCCTTCGGTTCAGGTCATGATCCCAGGGTCCTGGGATTGAGCCCCGCATCGGGCTCCCTGCACTGCAGGAAGCTTGCTTCTCCCTCTCCTACTCCCCCTGCTTGTGTTCCCTCCCTGGCTGTCTCTCTGTCAAATAAATAAAATCTTTAAAAAAAAATTGTTAGAAAGTGGGATCAGACTGGAGCCATGGGTGGAACCTAGGCTACTGAAGTGGCCTTATTTTTGCTTAAAGTCTTGTACTTTGGCCCCCAAATTCAGCTTTTCATGATTACATTTGATGCAGATGGCACCCAACCGTAGCACTTTGGGGGGAAAGTGACATAGGGCATTAATTGAGATCTCAGTATGAATTGAGACTGACTGATTTTCAGAAGTTAATTTAAGCAGAATTTAACATTGCAAGATAATAGTATTTTTTTTTTAAAGATTTTATTTATTCATTTGAGATAGAGAGAGAGCATGAGCAGGGGGAAAGGCAGAGGGAGAGGGAGAAGCAGGCTTCCTGCTGAGCCAGGAGCCCAATGTGGGGCTTAATCGCAGGACCCTGGGATCATGACCCCAGCTGAAGACAGATGCTTAACTATCTCAGCCATCAGCCACCCAGGCGCCCCTGCAAGATAATGGTATTAAAATGAGCATATAAGTTAGGTTAGTTTTTGTTTATATCAGATTACCCAAAAGAAAGATTTCTTATTTCTCACAGTTCTGTTTGTTGGCCAAGTAGTTTTGGTTTAGACCAGCCTCGGTGTGGCTAGTTGAAACTACAGTGGCCACGGACGTTTCCCAGCAGCAAGCCCTTCCTGATAAGCACTGTTCAGGCCTCTGCAAAGGAAGTCACATGACCGAGTGCAGATGATAGGGGTGGGGAGCTAGATTCCATTTCTTCGTGGGAGGAGCTACAAAACATATTGCAAAGGAAGGAGATCTATACAGGGTTGGGAGGAATTGTTAGTGCTACTTACTTTTTTTTTTTTTTTTTAAGATTTTATTTATTTGACAGCAAAAGAGGGAACACAAGCAGGGGGCAGTGGGAGAGGGAGAAGCAGGCTTCGCGCTGAGCAGGGAGCCCCATGTAGGGCTTGATCCCAGGACCCTGGGATCATGACCTGAGCCGAAGGCAGACACCTAACGACTGAGCCACCCAGCCCCCCATTAGTGCTACTTATGCAGACAATCTGGGCTTGATACATCATGTCACCTAAACATTCAAAAGTGACTGGTACCATGGTGATTCATTGGTGAGTGCAATGTGGTACCTGCCCCTAAGGACTTCAGTCATTGTGGGAAAAGGAACGATATATATTTAGCAGTACAAGGCATTAGAAGTAAGCAGTATACAAGATGCAAGGTAGAAGTTACTCATACACAGAGTGAGCAGTGATTAGAGCTGCCTGAGAATTTTTCAGAAGACTTCAGGAAGGAAGTTTATGTGGTATTGGAATTAGGACTTGAAGGATACGTGGCGAATTTTTCTTTATGGGTTCTGGAAGTGTGTCTAGGTGGAAGAGCATGAGAGCACGGAAGTGTGCAGTATGAGGAAGAGTGTGAGTATCATGACCGAGCATTGATAACTTGGCACAGGGTTTTTCTGCCTTGGTACCATTGATAATTTGGACCATATTCTTCACTCTTAGAGAGGGGCTGAGCTGTGCATTGTAGGGTGTTCAGGAGCATCCCTGGCCTTTGCTCAATAGGTAATCTCTGTAGAGCTGATTTTAAGAAACTGCTGCAGTGTACCATAGTCCATATAGCACTTGTGTACACACGAGCTTGTTTAATTTTCTGCTGGGAGCGTACCCCTGTCTCCACCAAAACAGATCTATGATAAAAGCAGCAATTATAAATACTAGCTCATTTGTTTGCTTGCATTCAGCAGGTAGCCTGGCTGAACTTTGAAGTCTTGTATTCTCGGTAGCAGGCTGCAGGGTAGTGACAGAGCAGCTTACTTGCGGGAAGAGAGTCAGGAGGGTGAGGGGAGTTGTATACAGATCATGGAAACAGTAAGTAGCAAGACCAAGAGTTGAGGAGGGCTGCCTTCACCTGTTTTGAGGAATTGATTGTGGCCCTGAGGGATAAAATTCTTAAGGCTAGCACATGGCAGTTGTAGGGAGATAAACTTGGTTTTACCATGAAGTTCGTTTCTTTTTTTTTAAGATTGATTGATTTATTTGAGAGCGAGAGAGAGAGCACAAGCAGGGGAAGATGTAGAGGGAGAGGGAGAAGCAGACTCCCTGCTGAGCTGGGAGCCCGATGCGGGACTCTATCCCAGAATCCTGGGATCATGACCCGAGCCAGAGGCAGACGCTTAACCATCTGAGCCACCCAGGTGCCCATGAAGTTAGTTTCTGAAGGTGGATTTAGGCTGAGTTCTCACAGAAGGTGTGTAAGTAGAGGGTGGAAGACCTTCACTCAGGATCTGTAGGAGGGGAAGGAGCTGTGGTTTGGTATTAGTGTGGATTGTCTGTACTTCGGGAAATTAACATACATAATCTCAGTATGTTTCTCTCCTTGTTGTTCCCCACCCCGCCTCAATAGTGGCAAGAGTGAATGCTTTACAATGAAAAATACTTGTGGTAGGGAACGGAAATTTCTTAGCCCTTTTCAGATTTGCTTAAGTATACCTGAGTGATGAACCTACACAGTACTCTTGTTCTCATATTGGGGGAGGGGATGAGAAATAGTAACATACATCAGACTACATGGGAGTTTATTGGAAATCACAAGAGGAGAATTAATTATTAGAGGTTTGTGCTCTGTGACAAGTGACTTTGTATAGGCCCATGTATTACGAAGTGTGAAGTATTTGGAATTCGGAACTCCTTGAACACACAGGAGTTAATGTTTAATTGCTGGTGTGTGTGAAAGTGCTGTGTAGACTATGATATAGTGCAGCAGTTTTCTCTTTACAGCCTTATTGAGATAAAATCCACATACTGTACGGTTCACCCATTAAAAGTGTACAGTTCAGTGGTTTTTAGCATTTCAGGGTTGTGTTAGCTGGCGCCAGGATCAGAATCCTAGAATAAATATCATCATTCCCCAAAAAGAAACCCTGTACTCATTGGGAGTCACTGCCTACTCCCCTGCCCTCAAAACTCCCCAGCCCTAAGCAGCCACCAGTCGGTTTTGTGTTTCTGTAGAATTTGGGACATTTCCTGTCACTGGAGTCCTATAGTATGTGGTCTCTTCTGACAGGCATCTTTCATTTGGCATAGCCTCTTCACTGCCATCCATGTTGTAGCCTGTGTCCCCATTCCATTCCTTTTTATGCTTGAGTAATACTCCATTGTTTGGATAATACTGCATTTAATTTAGTCTGCTTACCAGTTGACATTTAGATTGTTTTCGCTTTTGGCTGTTTTGAGTAATGCTGCTAAGAACCTTTGTGTACAAGTTTTTGTGTGGACATTGTGTTTTCATTTCTCTTGTATGTACTCACCTACCGGTGGAATTGCTGAGTCATGTGGTAATTCGACATTTTCAGGAACATGGTGCTGCCATTCTTTATTTTAAGGTTTTTATTTATTTGAGAGAAAGAACAAGTGGGAAGGAGAGGCAGAGGGAGAGGGAGAAGCAGGCTCTCCACCAAGTACATTACTGCCTTTGGGCTTTTTTTTTTTTTTTTTTTTAAACTTGGTTCTCAAAATTGGTTTTAAACTTTAATTGTAGATACAGTTATCAGGGTGAATTATGGAGTGGGTTTGTTTGAATTGGTACTGTAACAGGTCAAAATCCAGTCTTCTCAATCTCGACTGCTTCCCAGCCACTCTGTTTTCACACCTTTCTAGAAATACACTGAGAAGACAGATACTTTCTGAGTGGCTAAGAATTCCACAGTATGGATGTGGCATAATCTTAATTAGTTTCTTTTTTAAAAATAATTTTAAAAAATAAAAATAATTTTTTTTAAACATTTTATTTATTTGACAGAGAGAGAACACAAGCAGGGGGAGAGGGAGAAGCAGGCTCCCGGCTGAACAAGGAGCCCAGCGTGGGGCTCGTTCCCAGGACCCTGGGATCGTGACCTGAGTCAAAGGCAGACACTTAACCACCCAGGCGCCCCTAACAAGTTTCTTGCTGAAGACCACTTAGGTGGTTCCAGGCTTTAGCTGTTAGCAATAATGCAGTGAATCAGTTTCTGGGAAGGGAATTGCAGAGGGGCGCCTGGCTGGCTCAGTCCCAGCAGCGTAGGACTCTTGATCTTAGGGCTGGGAGTTGAAGCCCCACGTTGGGTTAGAGCTTACGTTAAAAAACGGGGGTAGGGGTGGGCATTGCGGAGGCAAAAGGCTGTTGACTATTTGTAATTTTGTTAGTCCTTTCCAGATTGTCCTCCATAAAGGTTGTACCGGTTTATAGTTTCCCACCATGGATGAGAGTCCTGTTGACACCATCACCTTCACAGCAAGTCACAAGACTTCGGCATTGCCAGTCTGATTGGTGGTTTATTCCTCTGCCTGTACAGTATATAGATCATGTGTCCATTATGTGGATACTGATGCCCATCCTGCACCTTGTCATCTTATTTTTTCTGTTTTTGGCATAGGGTGTTCATATATAGCAATCACTGTGTTTATCTTTTTCATGTCCTCTTGGCACTTCCAGGTGGTTAGTACTCCAAACCTAGGGGCACAAAAAAATGTAAGATGGGGCCAAATGTTATACCTAGTGTCTGCTAGTCCCCCCCTTTTTTCATCTTTTCTTTACAAGACTATTTTTTTAGAGCAGTTTTAGGTTCATAGTGAAATTGAGTGGAAAGCACAGAGCTCCCGTGTACCATCCCTGCCCACAGCACCCGCCCCCCCCCCCCACTATCAACATCTCAGTGGTTTGTTATAATCAGTGTTTATAATCAGTGTCCTGGGGGCACCTGAGTGGCTCAAGCCCCACATCGGGCTCCCTGCTCTGTGGGAAGCCTGCTTCTCCATCTCCCATTCCCCCTGCTTGTGTTCCCTCTCTCGCTGTGTCTCTCTCTGTCAAATAAATAAATAAAATCTTTAAAAAAAATAATAATCAGCGTCCTGAGACCTACAGTGACACATTGTTATCAGCCGAAGCCCATGGTTTACATTAGGGTTCACTTGGGGTGTACATTCTATGGATTTTGGCAAGTGTGTAATGACAAGCATCCACCATTAGAGTATCATACGGAATAGTTTCACCACCCTAAAAATCCTTTCACAATCACCTATTCATCCCTTCTGTCTTGTTTTTTGGATGTGAACCCAGTTCTTTCTTTGTGGAAACTTTCAGTGTTCTTAAATTAGTGTGTCTTATGTTCACTACTGTAACTCCTATTTTCTTTTTTTAAGATTTCGTAGAGCAGAGAGAGCACAAGGCCGGGGGGGGAGGTGCAGAAGGAGAGGGAGAAGCAGGCTCCCCTTTGAGCAGGAAGCCCAAAGCTGAGCTGGATCCCAGGACCCCAGGACCATGACCTGAGCCAAAGGCAGAGGCTTAACCCACTGAGGTACCCAGGCGCCCCTTATTTTTTTAACTTCTACACAAGCTTTTGCGAGATAGAAATAGATTTTAAATAAAATAAGCCTGAAGCAAGTTTTTTTCTTATTTAAGAAGATATTAAATATATGAAGTTGCATTCATTACAATTTAAGGTTCTTGATAAGTTGAGGAAATTGTAAAAGACTGGGTGCTCTAAGTGTTGGGGTCAAAAAGTCATCTAAATAGCTTTCCAAGATTCTCAAGGGTTGCTAATCTTCATTGAAAAGTCTCTGCATCAACTCTTAGGGGAAAACACTAATTAATATCTGATTCCTTAGCATCTGGGATTTGGGGAGTTCCAGTTCTTAAACTGTCCTTTAACTATCTGAGAATAACAGACTTTGGGGGTCTTTTTACTCATCTGTTTATCTTTAGCTCACTAAAAGAAATTTGAACTTGGGCTAGTATCCTAGTCATTGAGAAGAGAGAAACCTTAATTTTGTTTTTAGGCAGAACATGTGACATGCCAGAGGATGCGGACTTCCTACATTTTACAACAGCCAGGACAGTGTATTTTGGGGACCGTATTTACAAGTGTTGCATTCTTAGAAACAATTCAGTGACTGTTTGGAAAAATAATTACCTCCCTTCCCAGATGATACATATCTCTCATCTTCCCACATTGAATTCTCTCATTCTATCTTGGTTACTATGAGCATATATTTTTTTTCCTTTTAAAAGTTATCTTTTGGGGGCACCTGGGTGGCTCAGTCGTTAGGCGTCTGCCTTCCGCTTGGGTCATGATCCCAGGGTCCTTCGATCGAGCCCTGCATCGGGCTCCCTGCTGAGCGGGAAGCCTATTTCTCCCTCTCCCACTCCGCCCCCGCTTGTGTTCCTTCTCTCGCTGTGTCTCTGTCAAATAAATAAAATCTTAAAACAAAAGTATCTTTTGACTTCATATATATTTTAAAGATTTTATTTATTCATTCGAGAGAGAGAGAGAGAGCATAAGCAGGGGGAGAGGGGGAAGCAGATTCCCCACTGAGCTGGGAGCCTGATGGGTGGGGTTCCATCCCCGGACCTGAGGAGATCATGACCTGAGCCTCCCAGATGCCCCATCTTTTGACTTTCAAAACTAGTACCTTTGGGATCTCTATTTTAATGTAAAAATCACAGATTCATTCTCACACAAGTCCTTTTGATCTTAAGGGTTTTTTGAAATTCTGATTTAAGGTTTTTAGAGAAACTTTCCTTTGAGCAGACTTTTTAAGAGTTAAAGGTTTTTCCCTCTAACTTAGTTTTTCAGTGGCAGAGAACATCTGGGTATGTTCCAAATGTGGTTGAGTTTATTATATCTAAAGGTGATATTGACACTTCATAATCTCCATGTTTCTGTTTGAGGCAACTATACAGACTTTACATAAGCACACAGTGCTGCCTCTGGGCTCTGCAGCTATACTTCATTTGCAGCAGGAGGAGACCCAGCAGTATAAGGTACTGGTGAGGTCATTTGAGCTTTAAATAGTTGCTGGCTCTGGAAATAAGGACAGCATGATTTAGGGGAAAGGCCAGAACTCCATCTCAATGGCCTTAGGCACTCTGGCTTCTCTGCATTGGAGACAGTGATCAGGTTGCAGTAGAGGCAGCCAGCCTTTGGTATTCAGTGAATATAGGCTGCAGTCCTATGGTATGCGTGCCTGAGGTTTACAAAGGCCTCAGCATGTTTGAAAGCCAGTCTGGGGAGTTTTTTCAGGCTATATGAAACCAAAGTTTATGGAAAGGAAGTGATGTAAGGTAGCTAAGGAAATTTCAATTTAGAAGAGAAAACAGGATGAAATGGAGATGCGATACTTGATACAGGGATATAAGCTAGCAGATGGTTATGTAAGAAATTTAGAGGCTTCTTATGCTGAGAATTAAAATGGAAAATTATTCAAGGTATTCTCAAAAGTAATTGCTCACACCTCTGTCACTTTACTGGGTCAAGAGCACTTTATCGTTTATCTGATACACTCTTACAATAACTTTATGAAAGAGGCAGAAATCTGGGTTTAACAGAAAAGAAAATCAAGGCCCAGAGAGATGACAATTTTGCCTCAAGGTCACTTAGTAAATGGTGGGACTGGGAAAACCCATCTTCTGGGTTAGGTGAATACACATCAGAAATCAGCAGGAGTGACAGTGTGGTCTGTGGGTTGAGCAGAGGGTCTCCAAAGCCTAGAATATAGAAAGAATTGGATATGGGGAGAAAAAAAAGAATTGGATGTATGATATGAGCTGCCTTATGCCAGAGAAGTGGTGTTTCCACAGGGGAATGGGGGTCGGGGGTCATAGAATGGAAAGCACCTCTGTCCTGGTTTCCTTCTGCTCTGAAGTCCAGTAGTACAGAAACCCTGTCTTCCCAACTCTACCGTCAGTTTCACAAGAAGGCCATGTCTGGTAGAGGTCTTATTCTTTAGTATAATGGGAGAATCAAAAATGCATAGTAAAAGGGTAACATAAGAAAAGCTGCTAATCAGTATAGGAAATATTTTGAGTATAGGGTACCTGGGTGGCTCAGTCGGTTAAGCGTCTGCCTTTGACTCAGGTTGTGATCCCAGGGTGCTGGGATCAAGCCCCACATCAGGCTCCGTGCTCAGCTTGGCATCTGCTTCTCCCTCTGCCCCTCCCCCCACTGGTGCACGCTTGCATTCTCTCTCAAATAAATAAAATCTTTAAAAAAATTTTGAGTATATGTCATTTGCTAGATAACTGTGGGAATTAGTGAGCAAAGGATGATTAATTCTTTCAAAGAATGAATTGCTTGCAGTAAACTCATAAGTATGATTTGGTTTGTGTTCTGATTTAATTATCTCCTGAGAGATACTATTTAATTTACACAACCAGTTGCACTAAGCATAACCCTTCCCACCTCCCGGGTTATGAAAGTGCCATACATACTAAATGTGAATGATTCACACACAGAAAAAGTCTCTTGGTATCCCAACCCCCCCCCCCCAAATAGTTTTGGTCTTTCACTTTGGATTATGTCTCCCTGCCCTCCCTTCACATCTATAAGTAATAACAGATGTTGTATAGATGCTACGGTTGATCCACACAGGGATCAGTGAGGATTAAAGAGAGTGGCCAGTTTTAACGGGGTGGAAGGAGAGATGGGGAAGATTTCATAGAGGATGTGCATATTAACTGTCAACTTGGTTCTTGACACTTGTATAAGTATTCCGGGCAGGGGGAGAAGAACAAAGGGCAGAAGTATGAAGTTTTTGTTATACTTAACATGTTACGACTGGAGCCAAAGGTAGGAGAGGACAAGGTGAGAGAAGTATCTAGTCCTTCTGAAATAGTTGATGACCTGGGATTCTTGATGTTGTGGCTTAGCCACTGACTTAGTATACACCAGTTTAGATACAATAGCCAGACAGACAAAAATGTGCTGTCTGATTAGGAATAAAAAATAAGCTCTAGCCTCCTTGTAAAAGTTTCTCTTTTATGTGGTGGACAGTAGTATATGGCTCTGATATGACAGGCATGCAGTAACAAATTAAGTGAATGTAGTGTTATTGGCTCGATTTAATTTTTTTGTTATAAGCAGTTTTTTGGTAGTCATAAAAATATAGATCATTGGTGTGACGTTGCTCTAGTTTCCTCAGGGTGGTTAATCATTGGGATGATGAAGATTGAAACTTAGAAATGTCCGTATTGAAAGAAGCATTAATTCCTCTGGCCACTTCAGCTTAGAAGTACCTTGCTCATCTCTGCATTCTTTTGTATCACTGATAGTGTTCGGAGTGCAACAAATGTGTTCTCACGGTTGCTAACATATCTCAGTGTTCAGACTCAGTCCCGTGCCCCCAGTTTTGACTTCCCTTCCTGAGGTTTGTAATTCATATAGTCTTAACCCAAGAGCAGAAAAGCCACCTCCTGTCTCAAAAGGCAACTTGAATTTGACTTCTGAATATTCTCACTGAAAAGGGATGGAACTGAGTAGACAGGACAAGGTTGGAAGGAAAGTGTCAGTTTGATTGCCAAAAAAACTGTTGAGGTATCTAACAGCCATCTGTGCTTAAAATCCCCAGGATTGGTATATATGTAATGTTACAGGAGAGAACTATTGACCTTTTGCAATTTAGATCCAAATTTGGTTTGTCATCTAAGAGCTCACCTTGATAGATCTTCAATGAAACAGCTATGTGAAAAGTATGTGTCCTTTTCTAGGGAAGAAGCAGGGGTTCAGGCACCACTGATCCAGCTTCAGTGTTTTCCTTGTTTGTCATTTGTTCCAACTGTCCCCCTTCCGCGCACCTACACAGTCTCACCACTCTGTCCATCGCTTTAGTCACCTGGTGGATCTGTTAGTGTTGTAGTGGCATAAAGATGTGGTCGACCCAAGCAACATCATCTGGACCATAACTATTCTTTATTCTCTCCTCCTCATAGGTGACAGAACTGAATGAGCCACTGTCCAATGAAGAGAGAAACCTCCTGTCTGTGGCCTACAAGAATGTTGTTGGGGCACGCCGTTCTTCCTGGAGGGTCATTAGTAGCATTGAGCAGAAGACATCTGCAGATGGCAATGAGAAGAAGATTGAGATGGTCCGTGCTTACCGTGAAAAAATCGAGAAGGAGCTGGAAGCGGTATGTCAGGATGTGCTGAGCCTGCTGGATAACTACCTGATCAAGAATTGCAGTGAGACCCAGTACGAGAGCAAAGTGTTTTACCTGAAGATGAAAGGGGACTATTATCGCTACCTGGCTGAAGTCGCCACTGGAGAGAAGAGGGCGACCGTCGTGGAGTCCTCTGAGAAGGCCTATAGCGAAGCCCACGAGATCAGCAAGGAGCACATGCAGCCTACTCACCCCATTAGATTAGGCCTGGCTCTTAACTACTCCGTTTTCTACTACGAGATCCAGAATGCCCCAGAGCAAGCCTGCCACTTGGCCAAGACCGCCTTCGATGACGCCATTGCCGAGCTCGACACTCTGAACGAGGACTCCTACAAGGACTCCACTCTCATCATGCAGCTCCTCCGCGACAACCTAACGCTCTGGACAAGCGATCAGCAAGACGACGACGGCGGCGAAGGCAACAATTAAGGCCCCCAGGTGGACTGGCAGCGCCCGCTGATGCTACTACTGCAGTCTTTATTTTTTCCCATGAGCTGGGGGTCGGGTGGGGGAGGGAAAGGGAGGGACGACCTTCCTAGGGAGAAGCCCACGACCTGTCCTGTCTTTGATTGCCTCTTTTGACATTTTTGCCAAAATACCACTAGTGGAAAGTCAGGCTAGCTGTGCTGGTATTGGAATAGCAGCCTCACACTGGCGTATGGACTGTTCTGTAGATGAATGCAGGTGGAGCTGTCTGTCTTTAATCTAACTTATTGCTAGAGAGTAGGGTTTTAAGACGAAAAGAAAACTGAAACAGGATGGCCCTCATTCAGTAAGTTCTGTGGTTCCAGTAAGGATTTGTATATACATACGCTCTTGTCCTACGTTTTGGGTACTTTCTATCTCATCTGTTCTAGCTGTGCGTTTTTTTTCAGGGTGTACTCGACCAGCCATGGACTAGTTTAAATCCCAAACTGACAGACTTGGCACATAAGGTGTGTTTATCCTTATGGTTTAGGCCTTGCCAGTTTCCTGAAGTCTCGGATTAGCTGACAGTATTAACACTAAATTGCAGTTTACAGTATTTCTACATTACAGCCATATGTAACATCAAGCCATTGATTGTGTATTTTTTTTTGCTAGTCATTTTGGCTTTACATCCTTAGCCTTATCCAGGTTGGTTTTGCTGTTCGCTGTCTCCTAGGCCAAAAGGCTTGCCTGAGGAGAATTCAAAGCTACTTTAGGTTTTGGTTAATAGGTGCTTGGCAGGTGGCTGTGGGATTTTTGTCCTTTCTTCTTAACTCAAATCCACCACAAAAATGATTAATCACTTTAATAGAAACGTTAAACACCACAAAAATAGAGAAAATTCAGGTCTGTATGTCATTTATTGTGTTGATATTTTCAGAGAACTCCTGATTTTTAAGCTGCCACAGCTCCTTCCTCAGGGATCACGCTGCCATCACTCTTCACTTGAGTGTTCCCCACTGGACCTTCTGCTGGTGGCTCTTGGGAGGGTGGAGACGCTGTTGAGCTAGAGAAGCTGGGCAGTCATCTTGAGGAAGTTTGTGGTGCAGTGTGTGGAAATTCAGGTGCTAGAAGCTTACTGGTAGAAAAATCCAAAGGAAGAGCTCTTCTATTCATAAGCATTCTGTCCAATTTTGGGAGCCTCGTAAGTATGTCCGTTTTTCCTCCCCAAAAACACTCCTTCCCCAAGCAGTTGTTGTCGGAAGATGAACTAAAGTCATTCTCAGATAATAAATCACTCCTATTTGACCAAGATTTTTTCTAAATAATATATTTTTTTTAATGAAAGCATTGAAGTGGGAGAGTCCTTTCTCTCTTATACAGTTGACACACGCTCTGGAATCGAAAACTACATTGCTGTTTCCACAAATCTGTTCTCAGTTAGCCTTAGGTCCTTCATTCTCATTTTGGAAAAATCTGTCTGAAAACATGACCTGTTGAGTGTGTGTTCAGCCTTTTTTACAAGATCAGAAACGGTATGAACTCCCGAGATCTAGGTAATGACGCCAGACTTGTTTTGTCTGTTCCTTTGGTTTATTTAGTCAAGGAGAGGTATGAGTAGTAATTGAGGAGACACTTGACAGTTGCTTTTGCTGTTTACCAAAATTGAACTTAGAGTTGGGAAATGAAGATGTTTGACAGGATCCAGGTGACAGTGAAGAACAGAACGGTGATGCCCTGTAGCATGGCACAGTTTACCCAGCGTGACTTTCCTTAGAAGGTTCCCTCCATACGCTAGAGCAAAAGTCCCAGTTAACTGAACCCTAGCAGAACTAGAAGAGAGCTGTACAGCTTTATGTGCCATCACCGGGGCCTAAAGTCAATGCCATGGATGGGAAATGATTTGGGGGGAGGGGGGGTAGGTGGGGCTTTCCTTAACTTATCTTCATGTCCAGTGAGCAGTGTTGTGTCCTTCCTTGTAGCCTTTGGAAATGATTTACTGGAATTACAAAACCTATTTTTTCTTTTAAATTTCAGCTTTGGCTCTGGCTGCTTTTTAGAATAATGCAAGATGCAGTTATACCTGAGGGCTAAAAATGAAGAGGGAATGGGAGACTTGATATTTAAGCAGCTTGAATGGTTTCTTTTCTTTTCTTTATTTTTAAAGAAATGCACTTGCCTCTGATACTGTCTCTCCAGTGAAATGATCACTCCTCCATTACTCTATTGATACAATATTGTGCATGCTAGTGTTGTATTTCTATACAGTAGCTTGAAATTTATTAACTTATACTGTAGGTGTTATGTATTCCTATGACAAAAAAAAAATTAAGTCTTCAAATTTTTTAAAGTTTTTTTTAATTTAATTTTTTCCTTTTGGGGGTACAGTTTGCTCTACCAAATAGTGATCGTAACAAATTGATCTGTTTTGGATGTTGCTATAGTGACATGCAGTTATATATTTTGTTTTTTGGGTGGGGGGGGGAAGCAAAAGAAAACACCAGTGTTAGCTTAATCTTAATGTCTGGTGTTTGTCATGGTGAAATTATAACTATTACAGTGTAGGAGAACAATGAATATGTTCTCTGAATGAGCCTTTGTGCTTTTTGTCATGTTATGCAGTGAACTATTTTTAAGGTCTAATCAGTGATTATTTTTCCAACTCCGTGTTTCTCTAAGGAATTATTTCACACACGGACCATTCTTAGCAGTTTTCCTCAGTGATGGAATATCATGAATGTGAGTCATTATGTAGCTGTCGTACATTGAGCAAATAAACTTACAGATCTGATGTCAGTGCTACTTAGTTTTATTTAAATGACTTTAATTTCCCTTTGCTTTCCAAGGGTTGGTTGGACTGGGGGCAAGGGACAACACTGTCTTGGAAAGTGTTTATAGCTGGGAGTCAGACCTGTGTTTTCTGACCTTGAAAAATCATTGCACCTTTTGGGCCTCCATTGTTGCTCCTACAGAATGAGCATGTTCAGATAGATCTCTAAAGGCCTTTCAGGGGGTGTGATTTGTGAGAAGCACAGATCTGAGTTTGAATTATGGCTCCTTTTGATCCTTGGGCAAATTCTGAAACTTCTGAGCTTTGGGGTGTAGCTCTAAATGGAAACTGGGTCACGTGCCTGGTTCGGTCTCCCAGTGAGGCACCCAGTATTGTTGGAGATCTCATTAAGTCTTAGTTGAGGTGGTTCTTTGTGCTGAAAATGTTCATAAATAAATGGTCTTACGTCTAGTCCCTCTGAGGTGCTTGGCAGCCTCAGTTGGTATGGCCTGAGCTCTCAGTAGCGTTGCTGTTGCTGGTCGCAGCTGTCAGAATGCACCCCCCACGTGAATCACGTCCCTGGGTGTGGGGGTGTTCTGCCTTGATCACTGTGGAGAGGGATATTTGTCTATAGGAAGGAAGAATGCCAAGGCAAAGGCTTTCCTCCATCAGCTTGGGTATGCTCCAGCAAAGGGGTGGGGGGGTGCGGGGTATTTGAAAGAGGGTGGCTTTTTAATTTTGGGGGTAATCGGAATTCACACTGTAGGAATAATGATTTGTGTGAACCAAGTTTTCCCGCGTACTGGAGGAATTCACCTATGTTGGCTCATTTGTCACTCAGAACCACCCTGGGTGCCGCCACGGGTACAGCTGTGGATACAGAAGCGGCGGATGTGCCTGAGTTCCCACGATGTCAGAGCCCCAGGCCTGGGCCGTCCTGGGCCCTCCTGAGCCTTGCCTACAAATACCAGGCTGCTTCTGCTCAGCTAGGAGACTAAGAAACTGAGTGGCAGCCACTGTTCACGTGGTGACAGCTCTTTCAGTGTGGGAGTTACTGAGGGTAGAGAGATGATCAGGACAGTGCACACGCGGGCAACATCAGAGCAGTCATGTAACAGGCTCACCAGAGCTCAGCAGAAAGAAGGGGTGGCTCCTGGCATCTGACAGAAGACTGGAAATTGCCCAGAGTACTTCCTCGTACACTTAAATTTCTCTTAAGATAAAATGCTCTGTTGCTGCATTTCTATCCAGTTTGGGAGAGTTCCCCTTAATGCAGTGGTTCTCAAACTTTACAGGACCCCTTCACACAACTCTGTAAGAGCTTTCGGTTATGGGGGGATGTATCAAAAACCAGAAATTAAAAATACTCATTTGTTTAAAAATCAGTAGAAATCCATTACATGTTGAGATAAGTAACAGTTTTAGGGCGCCTGGGTGGCTTAGTACGTTAAGCGTCCCAACTCTTGATTTCAGTTCAGGCCATGATCTCAGGGTTGTGAGCCCCACATCGTGCTCCACGTTGGGCATGGGGCCTGCTTAGGATTCTCTCTGCCCCTCACCCCCCAAAAAATATCAAGAAAAGTAATTGTGTGTGGTTCCCCCCCCAAAAAAAGGGAAGGGGAGCATTGTTTTACAGTTTTGCTGATCTCTTGGTAGAGGTCAGCTATTGCTCTCAATCTGTTAGTGTTTTTTGAGCTGAAGTATTTGGAAAGAAAAAAAACCCGGCATCACTAGGATAAGTAGTCGGAGATGGATGGCCCTAAAGAGTTAAGAAAGTTCGAATTCAGAAAACGCATGATGCCCCATGTTAGGCACCAGTGATCGTGGTCCTCCTCTTAAGTGCACTCCAGAACGTAAAGCTGTAACTGGTAGTGGGAAGCAGTTAAACAGTGGGTGATGGGGGAGGAGAGCATTTATAAAGGACTGGATCCCCTTAGCTTGGGCCATCCATAGAACAGAATTCTCCATTCCAAGAACTTGGAGGGTGGGGCGGAAGGGTTGTCCAATGAGATTCAGTGGCAGGGGACTTTCAGTGTAGCAAGTAAGTTGCTGTTCGGGGCCCTAGTTTCCCTCCACTCTATTTATGTGTAATTACCACATGCATTGGCCTCTGTGTTGGTCAGCTGAAACTGCATGTTGACTCACACAGGCTGATCTGAGTGGCTAAGAATGGCAGCTGCCTCCTCCTGGGTGTACAGTTGTCAAAGCAAGCTTGGAGAAAAAAACCTGCTGAAAACTAGCTGGGTAACACTCTGTGATTCTAGGAGTGACATTAAGTGGTAACCCAGCCTAATCAGAGCATTGAAATGTGGTCTGCCAGCTTGCTAATTAGCCTGCCGGTTTGAATTTTCCAATTCTGGTACGGATCAGGATAAATGGTTGAATCTGAACAGCCACAAACTCTAGCTCTAATTAACCAGATACCTGTGGTTGGTAGGCCGTGGGGCGAGAGCCTTTAATACCAGGTCAGGTTTGTTGGTATCTCATGTTCATGCTTTATCCACACCTGGCAAGACAAATGGGTCAGGATTTCCCAATTTCAGTAATGCTCTCAGATGGCACTCAGTTAAACCCCTGTGGGAGAGGAAAGTCAGGAATTTGGGGAACATGATAAGGTTTTTTTGGTTTATATTTCAGTAGGTAGTGCAGGCACATTAAAAATACAGAAGTGCAGTCTAAAACAGATTTTTGTACTGCCTTCGAGCTAAGAATGTATTTCACATTTTGAAAGGGTTGGAAAGGAAAAAAAGTGCAAAGGGACAGTATGTTGCCCATGAAACTTAAAAGTGTCTACCATCTGGCCAGTAGTCTGGTGACCCCTGGTTTATCAGTAACTCATTCTCCCCTATCTGTTTTCAAACCGCCCATTTCCCCTTCCCAGAAGTAACCACTCTTCTCTATTTTTTTCTGGCTCAGACTTGACTGTGGCTTTGAGATGGAAGGATTTCTGCTTCTTTTGAGCAATAAGTGACCTTTGGTCCATAAAAGGTTTTGCCTTGTGATTCTAAATATGGTTAATCGAAATTTGGTGATCCGGGGAAAGTACCTCTTGAATTAGATTTAACCCTGTTTAAAGGGTAGCTCGGTGATCGTGGATGGGTGGGGCATTTTACCCCCAACATTTTCTTGTTGTTTACAGATTTTATTTATTTGACAGAGAGAGACACAGCGAGAGAAGGAACACAAGCAGAGGGAGTGGGAGAGGGAGAAGCAGGCTTCCCGAGGAACAGGGAGCCCGATGCGGGGCTCCATCCCAGGACCCTGGGATCATGACCTGAGCCGAAGGCAGATGCTTAACCGACTGAGCCACCCAGGTGCCCCACCCCCAACATTTTATTTTGAGAAATTTCAAACACAAAAGCTGAAAAGAATGGTACAGTGATAACCAAATATTATTGGTACAGCAGTTAACAATTTTTCGTATTTATATTTCTATCTTGTGGAACCTTGAAATGACATTTACTCTATTCCTATTTCTCTTAAAAATAACGATATTCTCTCACATAAACACCTCATTATCATCGCACCTAAGGAAATCAACAATCCCCTAATGTCAGCCCATATTCAAATTTCCCTAAGTTGGCCCCAGGATGCCTTTGAAAGCTCTAACCACCCCTCCCCACCACCAACTCGGATCTAATTAATTCATTCTAATTTCATTATTAGGTTTCTTTAGCCTCTATTCCTTCCACCTCTTTTCTTTATGATAATGACTTTTTCAAGAAACCAGGCATCTTCAAGAGATGGGGTTTTTTTTTAAGATTTTATTTTTAGGGGCACCTGGGTGGCTCAGATGGTTAAGCGTCTGCCTTCGGCTCAGGTCATGATCCCAGAGTCCTGGGATCGAGTCCCGCATCGGGCTTCCCGCTCCTTGGGAGCCTGCTTCTCCCTCTGTTTCTCTCTGTCTCTCTCTCATGAATAAATAAATAAAAATCTTAAAAAAAAAAAAAAAAGATTTTATTTTTAGGTACTCTCTACACCCAGCGTGGCACTTGAATTTACAACTCCGAGATCAAGAGTCGAGCACACAACCAACAGCCAGCCAGGCGCCTGTAAGAGATGGTCTTATAGAATGTCCCATGTTCTGGGTTTGTCCAGTTGTTCCCTCCTGTGTCACTTAATTTGTTCCCATCCCTGTTGGGGCACATTTTTGTCTTGGGTAAGGCTTACACTTTGCCCCTCCATCTAGTCTTTTCAGTGGTTTATGTGGAACTGAATTTGAATTGAATGGGAGCCTCCTGGTTCTCTACCGGGAATCAGGTGATCTTAAGCAGTAGTCAGCACCCGGGCCTGTTACCTGAGCCCATGAGGACTAAGCTGAAGGACAAGCTAGAGGGAGTGAGTGCCTGCCACCCACGGGAACCAAATGTTTTCTGAGTCTTCTCAGCTAGGATGTTTTGCCTCCTAACCCTCTCCTGCCTCCCCCGGATGGAGAAAGTGTTAGGTAGGTGCCCAGTCATCACTTGCTTTGACATAGCAAGCCAACACATGCACCGCACATGGTGAGTCCTGGTGGTCTACCGCAGTTCTGCCCCTATGCCTGGGGAAGGTGGTGAAATGGTATAGTCCGCTATGTTCCCAGGAGTTCTCAGGGACAGGCAGGCATGTCTGAAAGGCTGCCTTCATACGGAATCTACATCAGGAGAAAGAATCTCGACTTGGTTTAACACAATCTTGGTATAACTGGTTCTTCCCACAGTGATGGACAAGTTCCCCCTACTTACTGACTCTTAGGGACCAAAAAGGTAATCAAACCCTCTTTTTCACTTACCTGAAGCTAGATTTTAGGGGTGGGGTTTTGAAGGCTGGTGGGTTCCTTAAAGCCTGGTGGAAAATTCATTTTGGGTTCCATTGGGTTTGTTAACAAAGCCTTCTGAAGGTCCTTGCCTCCCCAAATACGGAGGTATAATGTTATGGTTTACAGGTGTTTTTGCCTTCTCCATTAGGAACCTGCTCAGTTTTTTGTGGGTTTTTTTTTTTTTTAAGATTTTATTTATTTGACAGAGAGCGAAAGGGGGAACACAAGCAGGGGGAGTGGGAGAGGGAGAAGCAGCCTTCCCGCGGAGCAGGGAGCCCGATGCGGGGCTCAATCCCAGGACCCTGGGATCATGACCTGAGCCACCCAGGTGCCCCGGAACCCGCTCAGTTTTAAAGACATTTCTTTTGGGGAGTGTTGTGGTCTCTCCGTGATGGGTTCTAGGTTGCAGAGGATTGGGTAGTGGACAGATTTAAGAGTGAAACCTATTCTCTTGCCCTAAATTAGGAGATTGCATTAGAAATAGAGACAAGATAGATTTAGGGAATAATGGCTAGGTAACCGGTATAAAGGATGAGCAGCTTATGGCTGACTGCAAGCACTTTTGGGCGAGTCCCTTTCCATGTAATCTCCCTAAATTCTGTCCAAAATCAAACAGCTACTGCATCCCACTGCTGAGCAAAAGGGGGCAATTGCTCCCTGAAATGCAGAAGTAAAACAGCCTTGGTGATGCCTCACGACTCCCGCCCCCCCAAAATGCACCAGCGACGACTGGTCAGGCCGCTCCTGTACCATTACCAGCGGTACCAAATGGCTTGCTGGGCCCTGGAGTTGGGAGTGGGGGGTTTCCCCGCATCCACCCGGGCCCAGGCCCCGCCTAGGCACTGTTCCCGGCAGGGCGCCGCCCGGCTCTGCCCGGCTCTGCGGCTGGCCAGCATACACGGAGCCCTACCCGGCCCCGGTCCCCGGGTTTCCGCCCGGTTCTGCTTCCTGCCAGCCTCTGGGCCTCCTCCGCGCCAATGCACGTGGTAGCCCCGTCCACGGGCTTCTCTCGGGTCACCTCCCATCCCAAACACCTGAGCCCTGCAGGCTTCAGTTCCGCGCGGGCACAGGGGCGAGGCCACGGCGAGTGAGCCGCACGGCCCTACGCGCACGCCCGCGCCCCACAGGTGCTCGCCCCCACGGTCCCGCCACGGGACTACGGACGAGCCGGCGCTCTGAAGCGCTGGGGGCTCTCAGGAGCCTGAATCGCGAAGGTTCCAGGACCGGTCAGACCCCCGGATATGAGCTGGGCGGGACGCGGCCCGCCTTCAATCTCGGGCAGTGGCGAGAGCCAATCACAGGCCAGTCTGTCCCGCTCTTCCAATAGTCGGCCTGTTGCTAGCGCTGCGCCAGGATCTGCCTGTGCAGTTGCCCAGGTCCGATTGGCTCCCACCGCGGGGCTCCCTTTCCGCCCTCCCCCAGCCCGCCTCCGCTCTCGTGCGCAGTTGTCTCGCAGAGTAGTGCGGGCGGGGATATGCTGGGCATAAGAACGCCGTCTGGCCCGTTGGTCGCGTCTCCGGGCGCTGTCCATCGCTGTGGTCGGTGGCAGGAGCGCGCGGCGGGGGGAGGAGGGGTGGGGACAGGGCCTCAGACGCCAGCTTTCCCCCGACCCCGCGCCTGCCACTCAGTTTCTGAAGAGCCGGCACAACCGCAAATGCCCTGAGCGGGTTTGCTATGCTTTCTTACCTGCGCAGCCCTCGCCCTGGCACCAGCCCTGGGGGCTACATTTACCCCACATTGCAGAGGAGGAAGCCGGGCCTCAGTACAGCCTGCCCGACCCTCACAGCAGTTGGAAGGGCTCAGGGCGGGTGGCGACTTGGGTCTGTCACACCTGGCGCCATGGCGCCATAACCTGGATGCACCGAAGCCGCCCCTGCCTCTTTTGGCATTCAAGCCTTCTCCAGCCTCACCTGCCGCGTGTCACAGCCCTGTCCTCCTGAGCGAGGGCTGGTTCCACCCCTGAAGGCCTTCTCTCCCCACCACACGCCTCCCGACTTGGAACTGATGGTAGCGGCCCAGGGCCAGCCCCAGAATCAGACGGCAGAAATGTTAGGGAGCGCGTGCGCCCCAATCTCTGCCCTAAACAGCTCCCCACATAGAGCTAGTACGACCTGAGGGCCCGGGAGGGGAGACGGGGGTAGGTCAGCTTCAGCGTGGCTAGCTACTGTTTACAAAGGTGAAATGTCTGTCCCTCAGCAATGTCTGTCCTGTTCCAAATGAAAGGGCTGTCGGTGGCAGAAAGCTCAGGATTTGAATTCCAACCCTACCACGTCCTAGTTGTGTGGTGTAACCTCTCAAGTTCCTTAGCCTTTCAGACGGACGGTTTCCCAGTTTCTGTATCTGTAAAATGGGACTAATACAATCTACCTCATAAAAATGCCTAGCATGGGGGCACCTGGGTGGCTCAGATGGTTAAGCGTCTGCCTTCGGCTCAGGTCGTGATCCCGGGGTCCTGGGATCGAGTCCCCCGTCGGGCTCCCTGCTCCTTGGGAGCCTGCTTCTCCCTCTGCCTCTCTCTCTCTGTCTCTCATGAATAAATAAATAAAATCTTAAAAAAAAAAAAAATGCCTAGCATGACCGGGTGTTCAGTGTGTGGTTCAGGCTCTGTTTCAGAGACTTCACTTTGCAGAGGAAGAAACCAAGACTTTGTAACTTGCTCAAGGTCCTATACAGTTAGTAAGTGGCCCAATGAAGATTTGAACCTAGGCAGTTTTGACCAGTGACAGAAAGCATAACCACAAGCCTCTGCTGCCTCTCAGTGGCATTCGGTTGCTGTGAGGATTTCATAAGCTAAGGAGTGATTGGCAGCTAGCAGGTGCCCAGTACATGCCAGTTGTGATAAGTAACAGAAACAGTGGTGAACACCTATGCAGCAGGGCAGAGCAGGGGCTCTGATTCCAGGCCTTGGCTGCCAGACCCTGCAAAGGCAGAGGCAGGGGTTGGCAGCCGAGGGAGTGAACTGGGTCCCCCAGATGAGATCTTCTGGGAGGCTTGAGGGTTCTCAGAGAGTGAGGTCCAGAACAGAGAACAGGGCCAAAGGTATGGAAGGTGCAGGGCTCAGGGTGTCAGTGTTTTCCAAGACGGGGTCTCCTGACCCATTTCTGCTTGGGGCCTGGCAGGACCTAGAACCTGGGCAGAGATTCCTGAAGGTTCTGGGGTAGGCAGTGTTAGATATCTGAGTGTCTCTGGGAGAGCACCAGGGGGCAGTCATTTACTGTCCTGTCTGGGCCCGGGGGAGGGGAGGGGAAGATGGGGACACCCAGCCCCAAGGGAGGCATGCTGGGGGCAGTCAGGGCCTGTCTTGGCACTGCTCCATCCCCCTTGCATGGGGCCTAGGCTAGGCTTTTTTTCTAAATTTGACCAGTACTGCCCAAGGTCTGAGCTGGCAGGGCCTGCAGCCTGCTTGGTGGGGATTGGTTTCTCCTCCAGAACCTCTCCGAAGGAGGGCCTTGGAACACCAGGACCCCTGCTGAAGGATTGGCCTGTGGGGACACTCCCAGGGTTCAAGGCTTTCAGGCTGGTCGGGCCTAGAGAAGCGGGTCTTCAGAATCTTCAGCAGGCCCACTGAGGGGATTATAAAAGAATAGCTTACCTACCAGGGCTCAGAGAGAGGGGGGGTGGATTTCAGAGGGGGAGGGGAGCTCAAATGAGGGAGAGGTATAGTGATGGGAGGTGGAAGTTCAGTGAAAATGGAAGAACTCTGGGATGCCTGGGTGGCTCAGTGGGTTGAGCATCCGACTCTTGGTTTTGGCTTAGGTCATGATCTCATGGGTGGTGGGATTGAGCCCCATGATGGGCTCTGCATTCTGCACAGTCTGCTTGGGTTTCTCTCCCTTTGCCCCTCCCTCCTCTCTCTCTCTAAATAAAATCATAAAAAAAAAAAAGATGGGAGGGAGATGCCTGGGTGGCTCAGTTGGTTAAGGGTCTGCCTTCGGCTCAGGTCATGATCCCAAGGTCCTGGGATCGAGCCCCATGTCAGGCTCCCTGCTCAGCAGGGGGTCTGCTTCTCCCTCTCCCTCTGCCTACCACTCCCCCTGCTTGTGAGCTCCCTCTCTCTGTCTCTTAATAAATAAATAAATAAAATCTTAAACAAAATAGTTCTAGAAAAAGAAAATGGGAGAACTCTGAGAAAGGGGGGTGGTCATTGAAAAAGCTTGGGATGGATGCAGTGAGGAGTGGGTCTGAGTAAGGGGGTGCAATCAGAGAGGAATTAATTGGGAAGACCAACCACGGTGGTGGGAGATCAGAAGGGTCTTGGAGAGGGCTGAGAGAGGGTGGGAGAACTCAGAGAGGGAGGGGGCTTAGGGGAGAAGGCTCAGTGACCTCTGTGGTCATTCATTCACCTAAATAAGTCCTCAATTACCCTGTCCCATTATCCTGCCAGCCTGAGCACATAGACTCAGTAACCATCCTGGAGGGAGTTCCAGAGAAACTTGCAACCCATCTTGGGGGGTGGGGGCGGAATGATGTGAGAAGGAAAGGTTTACCCAGACCTGCCTTGGGGTCAGGGCCAAGCCTGAAAGCCTTCCCCATGCCAGGCCCTTCTTGGTCCTGAAGAGAGCTGTCCTTATATCCTTGGACACCCTTGGGACTTTGGCCTTCCTACCATTGTTAGGAGACTCTGGGCAGCTGCCAGTTTTCATGATTCTCCCTTGATTCCCATCCTGCAGAGGGCTGACAACACAGACAGCCAAGGTAGGAGAGGGGCCTTAGAGGTCATCAAGACCCCAAAATGGAAACTGAGCCCACACAGGGTGGACCCCAGACCATACCTCTAACAAGGACAGAGCTGGCCTCAGCCCAGTGCTTTTTCCTGAACACAGAGCTGCTTCTGCCACCTCAATCTTTTCTTTAATCCAAGCCTTTCTGGAAGGTTCTGGCCTGTTCAGCCCAGGGGAGGGAGTGGGGATAGTCTTTCTTCCTCTGAGGCAGCACCTGGACCACTGGTGCCACATCTTGATCCAAACACTGCCACCATAGTTTGGACAGGGTGGTGTACCAGGCTGGTACATGTGCTAGGCTGGAAGGAAGGGTGGAGGGGGGTCATTATGCTGCAGAGACTCCTCACAGGGCTGGTGGGTTTTCCCCCAGGGTCCCCAGACATGACCTTTTCTCTCTGGATGCTGGGAACCCTGGCTGGGCCCTTGGCTTTCCCTTGCCCTCAGCCTGCCCTTCAGAAGAGATGGAGGTGGCTGGCTGGCCAGTGAGGCTCTTCCGCCCTCCATGCTCCTACATGAAGCCACCCAGCGCTTCTGTTATTGATCTGGAGCTATTCCTCTTCACTAAGCCTGGGATTCCTGGCATTTCTCATGCTGCCAGTCTCCCACCACAAGGAGTGGTGGGCAGAGTTGTCTCCTAAGAAGCCCATGAGAACATGGCTCATCCTTGGGATAGAGAGTGAGGTGCACACAGTGAGGTCCAAAGCCGCCTGGCCAGGTGGAAGAGGTGGGGAAGACCCAGAGCCCTTAGCTAAGAGGATTGTGGTGGGGATGGAGATATTTTCCACTCATGTGTGGGTCTCCCCCCCTCCATGGAACCCTGTGCTCCTCAGGGCTGGCACCCAGGGGCATTGTTTGGTGGACAGACAGTACAGATTTTGGGGTGGGGGGCACATGCTTGGCCTCTTCCATATTCCCTGGGGTCACTTTCCTGTTCCTGGGAGGGCAGCATGAGCGTGGGTCTGAGCTGCCAGGCCCAGACCCTACTTCCCTGGGTCTGAGCTGCCAGGCCCAGTGCCAGATCCTGGCTAAGACCAGCCTAGGCTTGCCCTCACCTGTGCAGCTTCCTCCCTACTTTGGTCCTGAGCTGGCAGCTTATTGCTGCTATGCAAGTCTGGGCCAGAGGCCAAGCTCTGAGCTCAAGGGTTGTCCCAAATCCTCAGGTCCCCACTGTGTGCATGGCGGGGGAGGGGTGGTATGCAAGGGGGGAGGTGTAGGGGAGTCCAGGGTAAAGCAAGCAGATAAGACCCTCACCAGCCTGATCCCTGCCCAGTCTTAGGTTCTGCCAGGGTTGAATAGTGCGTGGGTGGCTGCCAATAGACCAGGGGGTCTGGGCTGTCTGTTGACCCCATGGCCAGTCCCTGGGCAGGGCTCCTGTCCTGCCTGACCCTCCTCTCCTTTTCTTTGCTTGGTTGCCCCTGCCTCCATCACGAAGGTGCTCTGACCATATGCCCGTTGGACCCAGCACAAGGGTCCTCTGCAGCCACTGTCCAGGCAGCTTTTCTTCCCACCCCACCCTCTCCCTGGAGCAGTCTGTGCCTGACAAACCCTGGGTTGATTCTGTAGCAGGGAAGATGATGCTACTGGGAAACAATTCACTCCCCCAGCAGCAGAGGCGTGGGGTCTGCCCAACCTTGCAGAGACTGTCAGCAAGCCTAGGTAGGGAGCCATGAGAGTCCAGGGCTCAGGGCCTCAGCAGATCCCTTTCTTCCCTTGCCCGCTGTACCCCCACATCCCAGTCTGTCACCCCATACCACAGAGCCTGCTACTGCTACATCCTGGCACCTGGCATCCTTTCCCCCTCCCCCTGGCAGGACCCCTGCCCACTACACCTCAGCAGCACATTGTCCCGTGCGTCTTGACTGGTTCCTCCCAACCACTCTCCTCTAAGATCTGGACCCTTGTTTCTAAAGCAGGGATGCTTAAACCTCTCTGGTAGCCTGCATTTAGTGTGGCCTACAGTGCCCACCCCCACCAAGACTGGCCCCACCCACCTCCCTCACTGGCCCTCTTGCTCTCCTTCCTCCAGGCTGACTGTGCCAGCCTGCCAGCCCTGGCCCATACCATTGCCACTTGCCTATCCAAGGGTCGCTTCTGGAAATCCCTTTTTCCCATTCCACTAAGACCCAACAGGATGTCCCGCCCCCTTGCTAATGGCATAATGCTGCTTGTCATTGAGCTGTTTCCTCCATTTGGCCCCTTGAGCAGGGACTTGGACTGACTGGCTGGGTCCTGGGCCCAGAGGAAGTGCCAACAGGGGGGCAGATTTCACAACTAGGAGGGAGAGAGAAAAGGAGAGACCCAGGGATGTAGGCCTGGAACTGAGGATGGCTTGTGCACTGCACAGATCCTTAGGGAAGCTGCAGCTGGTGAGGGGTGACTGGCAGCCACAGGGACTTGAGGCCTTAGTCATCAGCCTGGAGCACAGAGCATTGCCCCTCAGACACCTTCAGCTGAGCAGAGGGGCCCCGATGCTAGCATTCACTGAATCAAGGCCAATATCTTGAGTCTGCATACTTGAAGGACATCAGAGGCCTTTAGACAGGGACCCACTGAAAATCAGGGAAAGGCCTAGAGAAGCTTGGAACTGTTCCTGCCCCACAGCAGCAGTCAGGGACTCCCCAGGCGTCCCCATGCCAAGTGCCAGCCTGTCCCAGGGGAGACCCGCAGGCCTGAGCCAGCCAGCCCTATTCACTCTGCCCAGAGGCCCTGCCCCACACCCCACCTCTGAGTGGAGCTCTGGGCATAGGGCCGGCCCAGCCTCAGACTCCCCTCCTGTCTCTGCCCCCACGGTGGCCAGCCAGGCTATAGTTCATCTCCTACTTTAGTTTTCCTTGGAAATTGGGCTCTGTTTCCTTTGCAGGGATGGAATTCTTCCCCTCTCACCTACCCTGTGCCCAGCTGTGTCCCAAATAATGGCCTGAGCCCCCAAGATCTCAAAGCTGTTATCCTCGGACTCACTCCTGTGATAGGCACCCCCTGAGGGCTGACTCCTACCTGCTCCAGGCCTGGACTCTGCGTCTGAGACCCCTGGCAGCTCCCTCCAGGTCATTTGCAGCCTGACCCCCTGTGAGCAGCCTTGGACCCCAGACTCAGCTGCATCCCTGTCCTCCTTCTGTGGCCCCACCAAGCCTCTTTCAGAAGCACTTCAAGCTTGCCGTGTGGAACACTTCTACACCGACCCCCCAGCCTTCCTGTGTGAGCTAACCTGCCCTCCCCTGCCTGTGGCCACACTGATGTCCCTCCACCCCTCCAGGACTAGCTGTGTGGACCCGGGCAAGTCTGTTCACCTCTTCGAGGCTCTCGGTGGCCAGGTGTTCGGCAGGACTAACCCCACCTCTTCGCAGAGTTGGAGTGAGGATTACCTTGTCAAAGGCTTGGCACCAGCTTTCCCACACTTGCAGGGCGCTGGCAGCCTTGCTCTCGCTCTCTCTGACAAGACTGACGAGAGGGGAGGAGGCAGTCACATCCCTGCAGGCCGGGGCCATCCTGTTGCCAGCCAGAAGGGAGCTGGCGCTACAGAGCAAGGGTGAGCCCTGGACAGGCTGATTCAGTTGTGACCACAGGAATGTGGACGTGTCCACAAGACACCTGAGATGTATCATGTCTGTTGTCAGGGAGGAGGATGGCAGATTGAGGAGATTGGAGCTCGTGCAATGAATGGTGGTAGGGGTGGCGTAGACCGGGCAGTGCCCTAGCCAACAGGCCCAGACCTGCTCTGCCAGCTGTTCGTGTGTTTATTTCCCTGGCTGGCCTCCTCCAGGCCCGGCAAGGCCTCCGAGGCCTGGGACCTGCTTTGGCTTCCTGCCTGCTCCAGATTGTGGTATCCGCACCAGGGAGTGGAAATTAAGAAGCTGGGCAGTGGCGGGGGTAGTGAGTGTGTGTGCATGCTCCTGGCCCTTCCCTGCAGGGTACCACTCCTCTCAGAGACCCTGGGAAGGTAGGGCTGTGGGCTTAGAAAAAATGTCATGGTGTCTTGCCACAGTTTCAGGCTCTGTGACCTTTGTAGGTGGAGATGGTGTGGGATCTCTCAAGTTCCTGGGGACCTGAGGCTGGGCTCCAAAACCCCTATCTGCTCTATCCCTCCCCCAGGTCCCTCCAAACCCTTCTTGGGCCAGGTGAGAGGGTGGTGGGTAAGATGAGGGCCAAGGAGAGGACCCAGGTAGGTGTGACTCTTCCTACCTGGGTTAGTCTTCCCTGTCAGGGTGTTTGCTTCTCTTCCACCAAAACCTTGGCCACACGGCCCTCATTCTTTGCCGAGTGCCCTTGACCCAAAAGCCTAGGCCTCATCCTGAATGCACGGGCATCAGGGGATGGGACCTTTGACAAGGCCAACCTCCTCTCAGAAAGTCACCTGGACTGCCACACCTCCCATGCTTTCTCTGTGGTCCTGCCCCTCTCTGGGAGAATAGTGAAGTCTCAATGAAGTGAGCAAGGGACTCTGAGCTCCTAACAAGCTCCCCTCCCCAGGCCCTGCTCTGTCCTCCTGGCACCTGACTCCAGCCTAGGTGTCCCTGAGTGCCCAAGCCTGGACCAGTTGCCTCACCTGGTTTCCCCCATCACTGCTGGTTCTGATCATTACTTCCCTCTTACTGGACTCAGGGTTGGAGGACTGGGGTATGCCCCTGCTGTACCCCACTGTACCCACAGGGCCTAGCATGGGGCTTGGCACACAGCAGGCCCTCGGCAAATGTGATCCATGTGTGAGCCAGCAAATGGCACCAACCCCCAGGCCTCCACAAACACCAGAATCTGAGGCAGTGGCGGGCAGTTGCTTTGAACTTTATTTGAGAAAAACAGAAGGTAAACGTATCAAAAAAGCATACAGATGGCGGGTGGGGATGGTCAGTGATGGCTACTGAGGTGGGGGTGTGGACAGCAGGGCAAGGCCTTTACTTGGCTCCAGGCTGCTCCGACTTTCCAGCTTCTGGGCCCCCAATCTGGGCACGTGCCTCGAAAGTGACAGGGATAGTGATTTCTGCCGACTGGGTGGCTGGCTTGGGCATCGGGGCCTCCACGGTGAGCGTGCCCTCCGGGGACAGGGAGGAGGAGACCAGGGTGGGGTCCACACCAGGGGGCAGCCTAGACAGGCAGAGAGGGAGGACAAGAGTTACACACCTGGGCCTCACTGCCCCCCACTCCCTGCACCCCTCCTTAGGTCCCCCTGGATCTGGGGCCAGGACTTACGTGTATTTTCGGGTGAAGCACCGGGAGATGTAGCCGTGCTCGTCCTGCCTCTCTTCATGCTTGCCTGGGTGGGAGAATGAGGTCAGAAGCTGCAGGGAGGGGCCCGCCCAAATCCACATTCCGCCCAAATCCACACACAACCCCCGTGTGTCTCAGGGCCCCTCAGAAGCTTCTGGAAAGTTGGGTTCAGTGCTTTGGGGGGTTGGGTGGGGCTCGGCGCGGCGCGAAGGAAGCGCACCCGCCCCCTCCGCGGACCCGGGCTTAGGGGCAGGAACAGGGGCAGCGCCAGGGGACAATGGCCTCTTCGTCCGGGCCTGTGGGTGCCTCCAAGGAAACCCGGTCACTCGGGGGCGGGACTGGGGGATCTGCGCCGGAAGGCGGCATTTCCTCCCTCAATAAAACGTTTTTCGGGCCAGAGGGGCCCTGAGGAACTACCCGAAGTGCCCGTTCTAGAGTCGGGGCCACAGCCCGGGGGCAGGGTGAGTGCCAAATCTTCCGGGTCCCTGGTGGCGTCTCCCTGCCCAGTTCCCGCCCCGCCAGCAGGGTCCCCGCAGGGCCGGGGGGCTCACCGGTGATCTCCACCACGCCTTCCTTCGTCTTGACCGTCAGCTCCTCGGGGGCGAAGTGGCTGACGTCCAGGGACACGCGCCAGCGGTCGGCAGTCTGCCGGATCTCTGAGACGCCGCTGCTGAGCTGCCGGCTGAGCGCGCGGCTGTAGGCGGGCGCGGCCACCGCGGCCACCGCGGCGGGGCTCTCGACCGCGGCCGGGGGCAGCGGGCGCACGTAGCCCGGCCAGCCGCTGTGGCCGAACCACTGCGCCCACTCCTCGGGCAGCCGGGGCAGCCCGAAGGCCTGGTCGAAGAGGCGGCTGTGGGCCGGGTACCAGTCGCGGAAAGGGTCCCAGCTGGGGCTCCGCAGGAGCGAGAAGGGCACTCGGCGCTCGGTCATGCTGGCTCGGCTTTGCGCTTCTAGCTGAGGCTTGGAGAAGTGTGGGGCGTCGGACCCGCAGTGCTTTTATGCGCCTCCAGCCGGGTATTTTTAGCAGGCGGTGTTTCAGGTCTCTATTAAAGGCAATGACGGGCTGGGGGCAGCCCCTCCCCCTGCATTCCTCCCCCTGCACACGGCGCGGGGGCGGGCCGAGGAAGGCCCTGCCCACATCTGGAACCTTCTCTTGTGCAAGAAAACAAATGACGGTAGCACCGGTCCTGGTGCAGTGCCCACTGCCAGATACTGGCAGGCCTGAGCGCTAAAGCTCTCGTCCAGGGCCGGTGGACAGCCCCATCCGTTTGTCCCAGAGGACAAAGCCCAGAGAAGCTGGGCTACTTGTCCCAGACCACATGTATCTAGAAGTGGCAGAGCCGGGATTTGAACCACAAGGCCTCCCGGGGAAATAATGTCTTAAAAAGTAGCCTGGCGTCGCAGATAAGAGTGTGGGCTCTGGAGCCAGACCGTCTGACTTCACATCCTGTTCTGCCACTAATGGGATGGACTTGTGCAAGTTAGACTCTGGGCCTCGGTTTCCCCATCTGGAAAACAGAGATGATGATAGTAATAAAAATGCTTACATCATTGGATTGATGTGAGGATTCAGCAACTTAATGCAAGTAAGGACTTCAGTCCAGGGCCTGGTACCTGATAATTGTTCACTATTGTTATGTTATTTATCTGCAATTAAAAGGGGTGGGGGAGGAGGAAGGAGAGTGTGTAAGTATCCCAGTTGCAGAGGCAGTGACCCAGGTCAGAAACCCAGTGCTGAGAGGGGCTCAGGAGGAAGGCTGTTGTCAAATCCCCCCATGTATCTATTGTTCCTTGAGGAGCCCTGGACAGGGAACTTGAAGGGCAGTAAGTAACCTTGAATCTGGCCTGGGCTTTGCTGTTGATTTACTGTGATTTGGGACAAGGCCCCTCCTTTCTCTAGGCCTCAGTTTCCCTTTTTGCAGATTATGATCTCGAAGTACAATTCACTCAAACATGCTTGGAACCTGAGGCCTGCCCCTTGACCCCCACCTCCTGTCTGACCACCTGTGGGATCCAGGCCCCCATCTCCCACCTTTGAGAGAGGGTGCTGCACCTAGGCTCCTGCCGTAATCCCGACATTCCCTCTCTCCTGCTTTCACAGGCATGAGCCCCCTCCAGTCTCCTTCTTCCGATTTACACCCTGTTATCCCTCCTTTTTAGATGAAGAAACGAGTTCAAAGAGATACAGTGATTGGTGCACTGTCTCCTTTAAGATACTAGTAGAGTAAGCCTCTTGCCTGTCTAGTGCCCGTGGCTCTCACCCTCATGGGACTCCCACCTCGGAGTCTTCCACTTCCTCCCTTTCTGAGGCCCACTCTGCTTGCTGCCCCTTTCCCAGGGCTGGGCTGAGGCTGAACCCCCACCAGTTTTACCGGGGGCCTTGCCCTGCCCAGGAGACCTGAGAAATCAGAAGCCAGACTCCAGCCACTTGCTTCGATGAGCTGGGGGTAGCAACAAATCTCATGCCTTTTCTGTGTCCCCACTTCCTCTTCAAGAGGGAGCTCCTGGATGCCTTTCTCTCTTTCTTATCCACCTGCTCCCCATGGGGGAAGAGTTAGGTCTGGGTCATAAGTCTGAGGTTGTTCTGGTTACCTCTGAGCTCCTGGGGCTTTCATGGGCCAAGGGTGTGAGGCAGACAGGACCCCATCTCTGCTCCACCTCCCTTGCTGGATCAGGTTACGGGCCCAGTAGGTCTCCTTTGGGAGCTACTGGCGGCCCGCCCCCCCCCCCCAGCCCCAAGGGTCTCAGCTTCAGCAAGCCCCAGGTCTTTGCTCCCTGGCATTTCCAACCCCACCCATTCCCAGCTCTATAAAGTCGAGGTGAGGTCAGGAGCCAGGGAGGGCTCTCATCCGCCTCTGCTTGCCCACCTTGGCCCAGACTGGAGTCCAGGAGCCCCACCCTACAGGAGCTGTCAGGTGTGGTCATGGATGCTTTCAAGTGTGGTCCTGCCAGGCCCAGCCACGCTTTGGGTGGGGGCTGCCGGGCTGCCTTGCCTGCCAACCCTTTGTAGACAGAGGCTCCCTTAGTAGCTGTCTGCATCTTGCCTGAAGCCAGGGCAGGGAGGGTCCATTCCTGCTGCCCCAGCCAGGAAGTTGTGCAAACCAGGGCCCAACAGCTCCCAGCCCTCTGCCCATGGGGGTGGGGGAGGCAGGACTGAGACTTCATATCCATCTTCAATGGGTTGCTTCTTGAGGGACCTTGTCAATCACAAGGGAGGGAACATGGGTGGCTCTGGGTGGTGGCAAGAGGGGTGGGGTTGCAGGAAAAACTGGGTTTTGGGGTCAGACAGGCTGGGCTTGAACTTGGATGCTGCTGTTCACCGGCCTGGTGACCTCCTTGAGCCCGCTGTCCCTATCTGCAAAATGTGGGTAGTAATAACACACTCATCTTTTGGGGTTGTGGTGAATCTCAAATGCAATAATGTATGGGGAGTGCTTGGTGCTCAGTAAGTGTTCACCTTTATTAAGGAAAGAGGGCCTTTAATTTTGGGTGCTGAGACTTAGGCTAATAAGAATTACGCAGTTGTATGCACTTTATGGCAGGTCTAAGTATCTTCTCAGAGTCCCATTTCTGAGATGAGAAAACTGAGCTGCAACTGCCCCAAGGTCACAAAGTTGGTAAGCGGGTGGAGGGATCGGAACTCAAGCGTCCTGACTCTCATTGAGCAGGGGAGACACTTCCTAAGCAGTCCAGGGAGGGCTGTGGGCTCTGGGCTGGTGGGCGCAGGGGGAGGTGTGCACCCAGGGGGCAGGGAAGGTTGGGCTGGCCTCTCTGGAGTCCCTTCCAGCCCTGACCATGCACCCTTCCCGGAGGTCGTACCCCGGTTGCTCAGGCACAGGGCAAGAGGAGCAAGGGCTGGTTGTCAGCCCCCACTTGTCCACCTGCCGAAGTGTTCTTTGACAATCTTCCACTCTATCATTCTGGGCACTGAGCTGCCAGGGCTAATATTTCTGAGATTAAGAAGACAACTCCAGGGGCACCTGGGTGGCTCAGTCGTTAAGTGTCTGCCTTCAGCTCAGGTCATGATCCCAGGGTCCTGGGATCGAGCCCCGCATCGGGCTCCCTGCTCCGTGGGAAGCCTGCTTCTCCCTCTCCCACTCCCCCTGCTTGTGTTCCCTCTCTCGCTGTGTCTCTCTCTGTCAAATAAATAAATTTTAAAAATCTTAAAAAAAAAAAAGGATAACTCCACTCCCAGGGATTTCCCAGTAGCCACAGGGGCAGTGGTGGGGGAGGCAAGCTTGGGTCTGGGATTCCTTAATCAGAGGGGCCCCTCCCCTCATCCCTAGCCCCAAAGTCTGCGGTACTCTGCAGCAGCCCGAGACCAGCCTCCCAGCCTCCTTGTCTGGCAGTGAGCCCAAGGCCTTGGCCACAGTAGCCACAACTCTGACAGGCCTTTGCCAGCTGCAGCTGAGCCAGCCCCTCCCTCCCTGGCTCAGCCTCAGAGAAAATGCGAGAGTCTTCAGGCAGCTGCCCGAGCTCCCTGGAGAGACCTGACAGCTGATGGATTGTGCCAGTCACTGGGCTTACTGGGAATTAAAAATGTGGACAGCAGTAATTAGAGCACATGGGGGTGGGGGGCACCAGGTCTTTCTGGAAGCATCTAGACACCGCCTCTCTGGGAGTCCCTCTCCAGCCTGCCCATCCCCTAGGCTTCTGGCTAGTCTTGGGTGTCACTCACCCCCTCACCACTAAAGGGGGGCCAAGGAGGGGGGCCATGTGGGGAGGGCTGGCCCCTACCGCCCCACTGTCTAGCAGAAAGGATCTGTCTAGCTTGGGAGTCTGGGGACCTGCTTGTCTCTGGCTCTGTGACCTTGGCCAGCAGCCAGCTCCTGTGACTCATTTTCTTCATCTGTACAATGAGACCATTGGACTGGATGTTCTCGAAGGCTCCTTCCAGCATAGTGAATCAACAGTTTCTCCTCCACTCGCCCTCACTCCCCCCACCCCCGGCTGTCTGCACTGCCCACTCTGCCATCTAATACTCCTGGAGGGGTGTGTGTATGGTGAGTGGAGGGAGGTGATGAGGGAGGACCTGGCATCCCCTGTGGTGGCTGTGGAGGTGGGAGGCCCTATGGCTAGAGCACTCTCATGTCTTGGTTGTCCTTGAGTGGGGAGGGGCCTGGAGAAGGAAGGGCAGGTGCCTGGTGGTAGGGCAGGTTTGCTGAATATGCCCTCAGCATATTCACTCACTGGCCGGTGGGAGGCCCGGGGACTTCCAAGAGCATCTCAGAGAGGCAGGGGATGGGAGATGCTCCCTGGGACACCCAGACTGGGCGTGTGCACTGACTTGCTACCCTGGGTCTGGGGCTGCAGGAAACCAATTAAGAAGAGAAAATATCTAACAGGACACAGGAAGCCCTGCCCAGACTGACTCCCGGCTGCTGTGTGTATTGGCGGGGTAAGGACAGAAGGGTCCCTGAGGCCCCCATCCGCAGAGACACCAGGAGAGGACCTGCATTCGACACCCCAAAAGCCCACATCCTGGGAAGGTTCCCCCATTCACATACCCCATCCCCCCCACCCCTGGCTCCCAGATGCAGAATTGGAGTTTCCTGTTTTCCTGCCTGCCTTCCTGGAGGTAGTTTTCCCCTTTTCCCAAGGTATAGGACAGAGTTCAGGCTGAACCCTCAGTCTGTGGGAGGGTAGGGGCTTGGTACTCTCCCAATCCTTCCTCGGGGACTGGACACTGCTTCCCCAAGTAGCCAGGATGGGCGCTGAGGACAGGAGCTTCGGGTTTCCAGGCTGACATAGAACCTCCGCCCAGGGCTCTCCATTCTGGCCTGTTCTGTGCGGACTGACAGGCAATTTTCTTCCTCTCTGTCGCCCTCTAGTGTCTATCTGCCACCACCACACCTTGCCTTTGGTCCCTCCCCTCCCCCAAGGTTTCTGGACCCGCTTACTCCCTGGCTCCCCGGTTCACTTGTTTACTCATTTGACAAACATCTCAAGGGTGCCTATTTGGGGGATGGGATGCAGAGGCCAAGAAGGCATGGCCTGGGCTCCAGACACTCACAGATTTAGGGAGAGATGGACATGCCCACAAATAAGCCGTACAAGAGCTTGGGGCCCTAAAGGCAGGTGTAGACCCGGAAGAGCGGGAGAGACCCAGAGGTGAGAGTGGCCACTGCAGCTGGGGACCACGAAGGCTCCTTGGAGTAGGAGGCAGCTGAGCTAGGTCTTGAACCATGAGCTCACCGGAACCTTTGGTGGTGGAGAGGTCATGCATGGAGGGCCCAAGGAGGCAGGTCAGCTGGACTGGGGTGTATTGGAGTCAAGGACAATGATGGGAGAGGAAGCTAGGTGGGGCGTGGGGGTTGAGGGAATTGGGGATGTTCAAAGCCCCCAGAGTCTCCAGGCTGAAAGGAAAGTCTTCCTGGGTCCCTGTTTTCCTCCCCACTGAGCTGCATGCTCTGCTCCTACACTGAGTCAGGGGGATGGACACACTGGGCTCTGGCTTGTTGGTGCCAGATCTTCTCTCTGGGGTGGAGTCTGCGCCCCTCCCACTTCTTGGAGGGAAGGACCCCAGGACCCTGTGCCCTCCCCATACTCCCCAGGTGCCCAAATCCACAGAGGCCTGGTCTCACCACCTGTCATCCGGGCACCAAGTGTTTTATTAGAGTCCAATTTTTATCCGCACCGCGGAGAAAGAGGGAGGGGGAAATAGAGGGGGAACCCGGACCAGACCCCAGACCCCTCCCCCCATGGGAGCCCAGGGCAGGTGCCCTGTTGGGCCAAGGAAGACTTTGTGAGATCCCTGAGGGCCCCAGGAGGAGTGGGCTGGGAGCAGCAGAAGAGGGCTGGGGGGCCACTGCTTCCCCATTGATGCCCCAGGCCAAGGCCCTCAGTCTAGATCTAACCCTAACCCTTTCTTCAAAGGGCTCTAGCACTCTTCTCTGGGTAGCCTCCACTGACCACCTCCCCACCAAACCCCAAGAAGGAAGTGCTCCCTTGGGCAGGCCCCAAAGTGCATGTTATCCCATGCCGGTGACCCTGTGCTGCCATCTGGCCTATGTCCCAGACATAGGGCACACTGGGACACCAGGGCTTGCTCTGTCATCGGACTGCATTGCTCTCCCCTGCTCCTCACAGGCTCTTCTTCCATCTACCCCTCCTCCCTCCCACCTCCTGACCTGAACCCCTTTTGACCTCAAGGTCAGATGCAATGTGGTCTGAATGTCCCACCTCTTGTCATGCAGAAGGCCTGGCAGCTGTGGCCTTGGCTCAGGGCATGGGGTGAGGGCTGAAGGGGAGAGCCTGGCCTGGAGAGAAGAGGTGGGACCAAGAGTGAGCTCCCCGGCTCCTCAGGCTGGGGCTTAGGGGCCCACCTAGTGGGTCTGGGTACTCCTGGGCCAGGGGAGGGGCTTGGGGGGAGGCTGTGGAGCCAGCCTCCCATCCTCAGCCAGGATCGTGCAGCCAATTCAGAAGGAAGCAGCTCCCCAGCCTGGATGGCGATGCACCAAGGGTTAGGCCATTCTTCCTTCTGGCTAACTTAGATCCTGCTTGCCTTCCCAACTCCTTGTCTGCCCATTGATAGAGAGGAGCCGAGGGCCTTGTGGAGAGGGGAGGGGAGGCTCCCAGGTCTGGCACCTTCCGAGGTGTCCCTGGGTCCACTGAGCTGTCCCCAGCCTGGTGAGCTGGCATCAAGCAGGAAGGGGGACAGGGTGATCCCTGTGTTCGCAACGGCTCTTTGTTCCCTGGACATGGTGGGCAGACAGGAGGTGGGGGTGGGGACCCTCCAAAAGCAGCAGAACCCAGCTCCTCCTCGTCTGCAGGGCGCCCACCCTCAAGGTCTTCCCTGGCCCAGGGACCTCTTTGTAGCAGTGGGGTGCAGGCCCCCTCACAGGTCCTGGGGCCTGACCCCTCGCTTTTCCCTATGCCAGGGGGCACCAAGCTGGGTCTGTCTGGGCTCAGAAGCCCCCACTCTCTGAGCTGCTCCTGCTGTGGTAGCTGGGACTGGGGGTCCGGGAGGGGCTGCGCGTGCGGCTGCGGGTCCCGCGGCTGCGGCTGCTGTAGCTTCCGTGGCTGTGGCCCGGGCTGGGGCTGCGGCTGGGGCTCCGGCTTGAGTAGTCGCTGCTCAGGCAGCTGGAGGAGGACGAGGGGCTGGGCCGGTAGTAGGGGATGGGACGCTTTCGGGCACTGCCGGGAGGGAAAAGCTGATTACAGGCCATTCGGGTCCCTGAGCTCTGTCTTGGGCCCTCACTCAGGCCCTGAGCCCTTCCCCAGCAGTGGCCAGGGCTTCCCTGCCTCAGTTTCCCCTGACCTCTGGCCTTGGAGTGTCCCCTGCCCCGAAAGGACTGGACAGTCAGTGGTCTCTTGCCAGTTTCCTGTTGGTCATTTCGTTTTTCCTCACTTGTCTTCAGAGAAAGGAGACCAAGTCTGCCTGGCCTGAGAAGGTGCTCAATAAATATTTGTTGAATAAATGAAACTTTTAAATATAGACAACTCACATCAACCAAGCTAAGCAGTGGTTTCTGGTCATGGAAAGGGTTGTGGATAAGGCCCAGCCCTGCTTCTCTGGTCCCCACAGAATCGAGGGTTTCGGTTTGTCAGGTCACTTCAAGGGAACAAGGAGGAGAGCCCTGGCCGTTGCTGCCCATGACCATGCCCCCACCCTGTCCCCCCCAGTCCCGCTGGCCCCTTCTCACTCAGCTACCTCCCGCCGGCCCGGAGTTAGTTTGAAGCCAGGAGGCTGTGACCCAGAGAAAAGAAAAGAGAGTGGTTAAGGGGGCAACAGTGCCCCATGGCGTGGGGTTAATTCTGAGGAAGAAAACAGGTGTAAGTTAGTGGGAGGAGGAGGCAGCCTGGGAGAGGGGCTGAGGGGGGTGCCAGGTGGAAGGTGCAGGGCTCCAGGAGTCTAGGGCCCTCCGCATATGGGTGAGGTGTGTGGCCTGTCTAGGGGGTGTCCCAAGCCTGGCCATCTGGCCTCTAGCTCTGGGCTGAGGGGAGGAGGCGATGCCCTCTCCTCCCTCCACAATCTGCATCATCAAGGACTTGGAAGGGCTAGTTTGAGAATCAGTCCATGTTAGAGCTGAAAAGATGCTCAGGGAGCTCTGCTTATTGTTCAGACATGCACACCCAGACCCAGAGAGGCACACCAATCTCCTAGAGGCTGCCCAGCAGGGTCTGTGGCAGAGCTGGGCTCAGAATTTTGCCTGTAGCCCTCGACCCCAAGTCAGGGGTCTAGGGCTTCGGACTGGTTTCCACAAACACAGAGCATAATTTCACGGGGAGACCTAGGCCCACACCCTCCAGTCCTGGCAGAGACGCTCTCTGATGTGGCTTCTGCCATATCTGCCACACACTCCCCACAGCCCCATTGGACTGGGATGGGGGGAGGGGAGAGTGGAAGGGACAGGCCCTCCCACAGTTGCCCCAGAGAGCAGGCTGCTGGTGCCCCCTCCTCCGAATTCCGCCCCCTGGGGCGGGGCGGGGGGGGGGGTTGTGCTGGGAGGTGAGTGGAGTGAAGTTAGTGACAACATGAGAGGCAGACAGATGACAGCTGAACAGAGCCAGATCAGCTCACATGGGCATCTCCCCTGCAGCCTGTGGGGAGGGGGTCCACTCGGCCCCCAGGCCGGCCACAGGCCACTCGGCAGGCTGGACCTTGAGATGAAGGAGAAAAGGAGACATCATTGCCAGGAGATGGATGTAGGGAGCACGGAGAGAGGGAGGGGCTCCAGGAGGATGGCTGGAATCTTCTGGAGCTGAACTCCATGCTTGCTGCTGCCCACTCAGACCCAAGTACACAGCCCCCTCCCCTCCGTGGGCCTTCAGACCCCTGCCTCTGAGTCCCACCCTCCCCAGCACCTCCAGTTCTAGCCTCTCTCCTCCTCCAGGGGCCTCTAGCCCTCACCAGGCCCTCTTCCCTCCCCTGAACCCCACCTCCCCTGCCTGCACCAGGTTCAGTGCGTCCCCCAGGAGGTCCCTGCGGGCCCGGCCGGCCCCTCCGTACCTGGTGATGCGCCGCGGCTCCATGAAGCTGGGCGAGTCCCGGCGCCGCTTGCGGATGGGCGAGTAGCTGCGGGAGCGGCGCCGGGTGCGGGCGGCCTCGGCCTCGGCGTGCCTCGCGCGGCCCTCGCCGTCCTTGTCCCTGCGGGCCCGGTCGAGGTGAGCGACGCGGCCCAGCCGGGCCCCTTTGGGCCCGTCCCCGCCGCCACCCCTGCGCCCGACGGGACCCCGGGCCCGCACTTACCGGCCCAGGGTTTTCTTGGGCGACGGCGAGCGGCTGGGGCTGCGGGTCCTCTTCTCCGCAGAGCGCGAGCGGGACTTGGAGGGCGAGCGGCTGGAGCTCCACGAGCGCGGGTGGGGGCCCGGGCTGCGCGACGAGCTCTTCCCCTCCGGGCCGCCGTGCCTGCCGTGCGCGCCCGGGGACGGGGAGGTGCTGGCCGGCCGGGCGCGCGGGGGCCGCTCCTTGGCCCTGGAGGAGGGGCGCGGCGACAGGGACTCAGTCAGCTAGGGAGACAGTGGGCCGGGCGGGGGTGGGGCGGGGTGGCGGAGTGGGGTTAAAGGGGTGCCGGTGACAGGGAGCGGGCTCAGCTAGGGACAAAGTGGGCTCAGTGGAGGGAAAGGGACTCCGTAGGGGAGGAGTTCTACGGAGGACATGTGGATGAGGAGAAGGGTTAGTGAGGGGGAGGAAGTGGTGCGTGAGTTGGTGGAGCGGGACTAGATTCCCAGAGGAGGGAAAAGGGCTAGGGGTGGGCGTGGGGTAGTGACATAAGTGTGGAAGAGAGTGTTCCGTGGTGTCGAGGGACAGTGATCAGTGGGCGCGGTCAAATGAGGGAGGCGAGCGCCCCTTGATGGGAGGAGAATCACGGGGGGTGGGAGGTGGGACTCTGTTGGGGAGGAGAGTGATCAGTGTGGGGAAGGGAGGGCTCCTTGGTGGGGAGACAGCGATCGGTGCGGGGGGAACTCAGGGAGTGGGGAAGGAGAATGGCCAGTGAGGGGGAGAGAGAGATAGTTGGGTGGGGAAGGGTGCTCCATGGTCGGGCAGGGGGGAGGGCAGTGATTATGGAAGGGAGAGCTTACTGAGAAGGAGGGAGAGTGGTCAGTGCGGGGAGAGGGGTCATTGGCGGGGGTGGGGTGGGGTGGGTGGAGGTGCTTTACGGAGGGGAGAGGGATCTTTGGGGGCAGGGAGAGTGGTCAGAGGG
>NW_023270763.1:8768969-8827184 GCF_011800145.1 Mirounga leonina
GCGGCGGGGCGCGGACGCAGAGGACCGGGAGCGCCGCCGCCTCCGCCGCCGCCGCCGCCGCCGCCTGGCCGCCCCGCCCGCCGCGCGGCCTCCTCTGCCCTGGGACGACGGCGCCGAGCGCGGGCTCGGGCTCTCCTTGCCCCGCGCGGGCGGCGTGGCTGCGCCGGCCTCCGCCTGGTCGCGGGCCCTGGGCGAGGGCGAGCTGGGCTTCTGACGGGGAGAGAGGCAGAGAGGGCACGGAGGGGGTGGAGAGGGGACGGAGGCACAGAGAGAGACGGGGCGGAAGAGAGGCCCGCAGAGACAGAGAAAACCGAGGAGGTCGAGAGTCCAGAGCAGAGAGAGAGAGAGAGGGAGAGAGAGAGGGAGGGAGGCAGAGCCGGAGGAGACAGAGCAGGGGAAGTTAGAGAAGCAGGAGACGGGCAGAGAGAGGAAAAGAGGAGAGACAGAGAGAGGACAGACCAAGAGAAGGAGCGAGGTCGAGGGTGAGAGAGCGGGCGGGGGGTGGGGTGGGGGGAGAGAAGGAGAGGGGGCTTTCACCGGGCCCAGGCCGGGGGCTGCCAGTCCCGGAGCATCGCACACACGGTTCCCCGCGCCTGCCCTGCCTCTGCCTCTCCTGAGTGTCCACCTTCTGGCCTCAACAGTGCAGCTCATGCAAGGTTCTCGGCATGCAAAACACAAGAGGGACGGAGCGGTGGGGGAAGGGGGGCTGAAACGGAGGGAGCTCCAGGACGGGCACGGGGGCTGGCATTGGCCCCCGATGGGACGGACGATCCCGGCAGAGAGTAGAGAGAGGGCGGGCACCGGGAGGCCGGGCCAGGGCCAGCCCCCCCAGGCCAGGCCCCCCAGCGCGTGGGGGTGGGTGAGGGGATGGAGGGGGCACACGGCACACAGATGGGGTTGGGGGCGGGGCGGGACAACTGAACTCAAAACTGAACCGAAGAAAGGGAGGAAAAACAGAAATAAAAAAACAAAATCCACAAATGTCATTAGATACCAAAATCAAAAACAATGTCTGAACTCCTGGGGAACTGACATTTTTTCTGTTAACATTTTTCTTTCTTTGTTTTCCGGCCCTGCAGAGACCTGTGGAACTGTCAGCAGCACCCGACTGTCTTTCTGTTTCTCTCTTTTCTTTTCCTTTTTTTTTTTTTTTTAAGTTCTGATTTTT
Source organism: Mirounga leonina (assembly GCF_011800145.1). Taxonomy (NCBI): domain Eukaryota; kingdom Metazoa; phylum Chordata; class Mammalia; order Carnivora; family Phocidae; genus Mirounga; species Mirounga leonina. The sequence continues at coordinate 8,770,138 of NW_023270763.1, forward strand.
TAAGTCCCTCTTGGTTAACGTCCACTTACCAATAAAGTGGCACTTCCTCCTTTAGTAGGTAAGATGTGTAAGAGAAGGGAAAAGTGTGGTAGCGTAAGTTCATCATTAGATTCACAAAAATGCAAGAGAGATAGAGAGAGAGAGAGAAAAACGCAACCACCCCATTCTAGGCCGAGAGGAGGCCACACTGCCTCTGGAGGAAGGACTGGCAGCGCCCGGCTCCTCGGGCCTGAGCAGGCACCTCTTGGGTGACTGCAGGATAGAGATGTCAAATGTGTCTCCAAAAGTGCAGTTAGGACACAAGGGTTGGGATTCAGAAAACCAGAAAGGGAGCCTGGCACCATCAAACGGGCCCTGGCTGGCCACCAGGGGTCTGAGAGCCTGCCACTACCTCACTGAGTGACCCTGGCTAAGTCCCTTCCCCATCCTGGGCCTCAGTTTCCCCATCCACAAAGTGAGAGGGTTGGGCTTTGCTTCCTGATGTCCCTTCCAGAGCAAATATTCCAGGATTCTCTGTGCACCCCTGGCCACCCTCTCCATCCTCCTCCCTTCGCAAAACTGACCCCTCCTCCTGTCCTTGGGTTTCAGTCTGGTAACAGTTGATTGCACTCCTCTGTTTAGAAGTCCATCCCCCACCCCTACCCCACCCCCAATCACCAGCACCAACTTGACTTCGAGCACCCCCAGGGCAGATTATTTTGTTGGATTCAGCTCTGTAACCTCGGTTTTGATCACAGAACTTGGCATCTAGGAGGTCCTCAATGCCTCTTGCTGAGGAAGGAATAAATGCTTTTACAAGGGTGGGGGACCAAACCAGGTTCGTCCTAGAAGAGGGTCAGGGTCAGGGCCAAGCTTTTTTGGCAGGCTTTTTGGATGAGAGAACAAACCAACTACCACCCCTCAGGGCACCTTGCTGCCAAGAGACTGGAAGGAGCATGGTTTCCTTGGCATGGCCCCGGTGCTTCCTGCAAGAGGCAGGGTGGTGCCAAGGCCTTTCTGTGCAAGCCTGGATCCAGCCAGGGTTGGGAGGCAGAGCCCAGAAGTCAGTCTCATTGGTGGAAAGGCCAGTTTGTGATTGGTGGCTGAAGCAGCCAATGAACGCTGGCTGTAGCAGGTGCAGCCCCGGTCCAGAGTCAAATGGACCATGAAGGCCTCCTGGGAGAGCCTGGTGTTTCCCTCTGGGGCAGAGTGGATATCACTGGGTACTGAGATGCCCCCCTGAGCACCCTGACTCTCCTGATCACCCCTCATCCTAGGCTAGGAGACATGGGAACTGGGCTGACTAGCTAAGGCCCCTCTGAGATGGCAGTTTCATTCTCAACAGACCTCACCAGGAGACCCTTGGCTCCCCTGACACATATCCCCTCCACCTCAGCAGGTGGCCCGTGCCTACAGCTCCCAAACCCCCAGGACTAGGTTCTGTCATACAGCATCCCTTTCCCTCCAGAGGAAGCAAATGAGAAAGAAATCTCCAGGATCTTAAAATTTCCAAGTTCTTTCCTATCTCCTGGGTTGTCTTCAAGTGTAAAGTGAACAGATACTAGGTGGGGGAGTGGGAGCCCTGAGAGCCAAGGCATAGTGACCCATACATACCCAGGAAACACTGGACCCAGTCTTTAAGACTTACTACTGTGATGGGGGCAGGTAGCAAGGCAAGCAGGCAGAATATTAAAGTGGGGGTCAGGACCTGGCTGTGAACCCTGGCTCCAACCTAGACTCTGGATCTGTGCCACCTTCTCTGACTCCAGGAGAGAGGCCAGCAGTGGGAGAAGGAGACTGAAGGCCTTGATGTTCCTTCCCATAGACACCGTGGGGGCCCTCTCTACTTCCCACTGTTGGGCTGGGAGTGTGGTGGGAATGTTAGGAACAAAAAGAGTCAGGATTGGGTGGATGCCCACCCCTACCATGTTGCTACCCACAACTGCTGAGGCCCAAGCCTCTGCACCAGGCCCCCTGTGCTTCTCTGGACCCTTCCTGCCTGGTGTGCCTTGAAGTTGAACCCTCTCCCCTCCTCCAAGCCAAATACCATAGCTTCAGATGATACTAACTGGCAAAGTGGAACACCCTGGAATCAGCCCTGATGTGAGTCTGTTGAGACCTCAAGGAAGTGACCTAACTCTTGGGGGCCTCAGTTTCCTCATTGGTAAAGTGGGGATAACTGGGGTCTTTGCTGGGTGGGCCTGAATAGGGGTTGAGAGGTTCTTTTGAGAGCACCAGTGACTGACAGTCCCCTCACGGATGCCCAGGGTCAGAGCGGTGCAGGAACATCTGGGCACCCCCACGTGCCAGGATGGGGGAGGATGGGAGGAAGGCACCACAGGGCAGGGTGGCAGATAGCGCCTTCCCTGGGGGAGGATTCCTAGGGTCAATCTCACACCCTTATCCACCCATTCCTCCCTGGAGAAAGGGTCACCATGATCCTGCCGGAGGGTGAGCCTCATCCTCAGCTTGGCTGGGTCTCATTCTTCCCAAGAATTGAGGGAGATCCAAGTCCAGACACCATGGGATTTCATAGCTAGACAGGACTGTTGTGGCCAGGGACCTCCAAACATCTACTCCAGAAGCCTGCTCTTTATGATTCCTGTCCCCTCTTCCCCTTCCCTGCCTGCCCCCCCCCCCCCCCCCCCAGCCTGGCTAATGCCTATGGGCCCTCAGCTCAAGACCACCTCCTCCAGGAAGCCTCCCCTGACCCTCACCCTGAGTCAGGTGCATCCCTCTATGATCCCATAGACCCCTGTGCCTTCTTTCAGTAGGGACTGTGCCAAGGTGTGTTAGAGCCGGGCCTACGGTAGTGAGCAGAGCTCCCCATCCACGGTTCAGCTTTTCTCTCTAACTGTTCTCAGTCATTTTTGTCAGTCCTCTAGCCTGGCAGGTGGGGGCCTCAAACCCAGGTCGGCCTGCCTCTTGCCAGGCATGGACACCCAGATGGGGCCTGGCACAGAGGCGTGCTCAGCAAATGCCGGCTTAGCGTGTGTGTGAATGAATGAATAAGTGAGTGCACGGGACCTTGCCTGTCTTTGAGCCTGGCTTCCAGAAGCCGCTCTGCTCCTTGGTACCACCTGCTATCTGCTATCTTCTCTTTTGCTTATGTAAGAAATCTTTGAGGGGAAAAGACAATGGAAAAGAGTAGCAAGAGATGGTGCGCTAGCCCAATCCTGGTATTTTTAAGGACAAGAACACTGAGCATCTGGGATGCTTTGCCCTTGCTCCCCCCAGGGCTCAGACAACTACCCCCTAACTCAGCATTGGACGATCCTGTTTATGGGTCCCTGGTCACATCAGGTCCTCCTGGAAGATAGGGCCTCTACTCCTCCCATCAGGCTGGGATGGAGTCTTCCTGTGGGACCAACAGCTATTTCTCCCTCCCTGAACAACTTCCTGCCTGCCTTCCCGACACCACTCACAGATGAGGAATGTTCTGAGTGAGTGAACTCCTCACCACATGCCCCTGGGGTGGAGGGAAGGGGGAGGAGAGGATGGGGAAAGGAGAGGATGGAGAGCCAGGCCTACTCTTTCCAAAGCTGAGGATGGAGGCCCACCGAAGCCTCACAAGGGCTGGGATATCAGACTTCTGTAGCTCCTCCCAGATGGGACAGGAAACAGCTTAAAGAGCAGGGATGGGGAGGCGGGTCCCCCGAGGACCTATTCCTGATGGGTACCCTCAATGTGACTGGATGAGCACTGGGCTGGGAGTTGCAAGTCTCAGGACCTAGGCTTGGTTCTGCTCCAATAACTTGGGGAAACCTAGCCCCTACTGATTGTCCTTTCTGACTCCTTCTCTGCACATTAAGCTCAAATTCAGAAGACGGAAGGATGCTGGCGGGTTGAGGGAGCCCCTGTCTGGGGATGGGTAGTGGTCCAGGCAGGGGGAGGGTGAGCTGAGAGTCCCTTCCATCCCCCAAATTGCCCCACAAAAACTTTGCTAAGTAGGCCCTCTAAGTCCAGCGCCAATTCACTGGCCCCCTGAAGTTCAACTCCCATTACACCCAAAAGATGGGGCTGTGAGGTTCAGCCCTGAGGCCAGCGCCTGCCCCAGAGTCTGTAGCTCCCACCCTAAAGTTCCACCTGCCACCAGGACAGGACCCTTGGGAACCCAGCAGGCCCTAGAGGGTGGGGCAGGACTCTTTCCTCAGGCTTGGCCTCAGCCAGAACTTCTTCCAGGATCTGGAGGCCAAGAGGTCTGGCACAGGTGCCTCCACCACTGATTACTGCCCCAATGGGCCCCAGGGACTGGTAGGGGTGAGGGGTGTGGGGGGCTTAGCAGCTACTCCAGACAACAGAAATCAAATTGGCTCAACCGCAGCATACAGTTCAGGAGGGGAACACAAACTTGGAATGCTAACCACACAGAAATGCATTCGGACAACAAAATGAGAAAGAGAGGGAGTGGAGGGGGCTGGGGGTGGGCAGGGGTCGGAGGGGAGAATGAACAAGAAAAGTTGTCGGGGGTGGGGTGGGGTGGGGTGGGAGGGAGTCAAGAAAACCAAATGACAAACCAGGAAACACAGCTTTGTAGCTCATTTGGAGAAAAATGCAAGGTTACAAATGAGTAGTCACTAAAATAAAGAAAGAAAAGGGAGAAGGGGAGAAAACCAACCAGAGTGAGATCGAGAGAAAGAGAGAGAAAACCACATTCAAACCAAGCAGAGTGGCGGGGCTTATCTGGAGATGGGGAGCGAGCGGGCGCACAGCTGAGCCGGGATACCTACCTTCTCAGTGGTCAGGGACAGGAATGCAATAATAAAAAAGAAAAGAAGGTCTCCGCATTGGGAATGCAGAAGGGGGGGGGGGGAGACAGTGACTCTAAGCTGCGCTCCCCCTCGGGAACCAGAACTGTGCAGGCCGTGTGGCTTTTGGTCTAGTCCCAGGGATGGGAGGGGGCTCCTGCCCAGCCGGTTCTGTTTGCCTCTTTTTTTTTTTTCTTTCTTTCTTTCTTTTTTTTTAAACCCACAGGCTCCAATAAGCCAAGCTTTCCTTAACTCTTTAAACAACAGAAAACCTCCAGAGGACATGCAGGAAGCAGCTGATGGAAGCAGAACCAGAGGATGGGCTAAGGAGAGGGGCTGGCAGCATGGGGACAGAGGCCCATGTTGGGGAGAGAGATGGAGAGAAAGAGACAGAGAGACACAAAGAGAGCCAGCGCGAGAGAGAAACAAAGGCAGAAGGAAACAGACAGACAGGCAGGGAATAGAGAGAGGTGGGCCCAGACTGAAAAAGGAGAGAAAAACTGTTTCAACAACGCAGAGTGGATGGATGGGGTGAAGGGATGGGTGCATTTAAAAGGGAAGGCAACCACAGATTTGGCTGGAGGTCGGATCCTGCCTCAGGCCTGCCACTTTCCCAGGGCTTCTGCATCATTTTAGGAAAACTCATCCCTCCTACCTTCTGGCTTCATCCTGGAAGTAAGGCCAAGATGCCCCTTCCTATTCTGACTGCCTCCCTCCAGCTGTGGTCACTGCTCTTTCCGGGGGCAGGTAGCGGGGAGGCCTGGGATGGGGCAGGTCAGGCAGTGCCATGGGCACCTCTGTTTGGGGTCACCCTAGGCTGCCCATTTTGTGATGACATTTGAGCCAAAGGTGGAGGCCAGAGAGAGCCTATAGGGGCCTTGCTCAGGAACCTTCTCTGCCACCCTCACTGAATAGTGAGTCTTCCCTTTGACACTTGCAATGCCAGGGACAGGTGGAGCCAAGGCAGGGGCCCTACTTCTAAGTCCTTAAACCCTGCACACCTTTTCTAGGACTTGGGCTCAGCATCTTACTTCTCTGTCCCAAATCATGTGCCCCCTTCCCTCTCTGCTTCACTATTTCTGTCCCCATACTGGGAAGGCAAAGGGTTCCCTGAGTCACTGAAGCAGCCCTCATAGAGAGTTGGGCTTGCTGAATGCTGGGCCCACCTATACTCTGGTCTTTGTGTGGGCAGGCCCCAGTGCCAGGGAGTTGAGAGCTGAGAGTGTGTCATCCACATCTGGAGCGGTTCCCCAGGGGAAGGCAGGAGCTGAAACAACCAGCATGCACCTCCTGAATCCTTCTCCCCTTACTCAGGGTTCCCAGAATGTGCTTTCCATTGACCACTCTCTCCACATCTTGGCTGTGGCTGGTGGTCTTGAGGTGAGAGGGCTGGAGTCTCCTTTTGGGTCTCCCTCTAAAAAGCTGTGTGACCTTGAGCTGGTCCACTTGACCTCTCTGAGCTGCAGGGAGCAGTAAATAGCAGAACCCAGAAATCCCTGCAGGGGTTTCTCCCTGGTGTGGTATGGAACAACACAGAGATGTGTTGGGAGCCAGCACCCAGCTGGCCTTAGTCTCAAGAGGAGGATGGACTTATTCTCTTGCTGGGAGTGTCTGGCTTTGAAGCCCTCACCTGAGCTAAACTCTCTCGGGGCTGTGCAGCTCCCTCCTATAGGATCTGAGGCCTGCTACACAGAAGGTGCTCAGCAGCCTATCCCTAGCATGCCCAGCCATCTTATACTAGATGGAACTGGGGAGACACCGGGTGCTCACTGCCCTGGGATGCTCCCCGGGTGACTCGGGACAAATATCTCTTCCTCCCTGGGTCTCCCAGCTTCCCTCCAAGGTTCCTTATAGATAGGGACACAGAAGAACAGTCTGGGCCACTTCTGTTCATTTAAAAACGGAGGCAGTTCCAGCACATGCCCTGGGGTCAAGGAGAGGATTTCTTGCCACTGCAGATTTGGCAGGAGCTGTTGGTGTGAGAGTCACTTTTTAAGAGTTATCTTCCCTTTTAAATTCTGGTTACAAAGGAAAAAAGAATAAGTATATAGAGATATGTATACGATTAATGTTCGCTTGAGATTCAAAACCCATCTCTGCATTAGGAGGAGAGGCTCCCACAGTAACACGCACAAAAGCAAAATTCTAGAACAACATAGAAGATAGGAAAAAAACAAACAGAGAGATAGTTTGCATTTCTGTACATTACCAAAGGAAACAAAAAAAGAAAGAAAATACAAACAAAAACAAAATAATAGGAAAAGTTACATAAACTTCCCCACCCTCTTCCCTTGCCAACTAAACAAGAAATGGAATCACAATATTACCACGGTTCAAATGGGAGGCTAAAAAAACAAGCAAAAACATAGACGGGGTTAAAAATGGTGAGCTTTTCTTTTTTTTTCCGTTTGTTCTCTCTCTTTTTTTTTAAAGGTAGAGTCCAAGAATACCCCCACCCCCCAGTACTTGTCCCCAAAGACATTTTTGGTGAATGGCTAAGTCTACGACACGCCCCCTCCCACCCCCATCTCACCTCCCAGGAGGTGCAGGTGAAAGGCCTGGATGTCCTGAGGTCCCAGATCTCGCAGGGCCCAAGGGCAGGGAGAGGATTTGGGGAGCATGCTTTGTGAAAGGGGTAACAAAGTGCTCTCTCCCCGGAAAATCCCAGGGCAGTGCCAAAATGGAATCCCATTCTGGGAGGGAGTCAAGATTTGGGTGCTGCTGAGGTGGTGTCGTCCCCAAGGCTGGAAGCTTAGGCCACCTTCCTTGATTGCTCTCTCCTGGGGTCTATGTAGACCATGGCCATTCTGTCAGTACAAGCCCAGGGCCCGTGGTGGCCTATTGCTCAGGGAGGAGAGGGTACCAGAAGTGGGATGGAGCCTCCTATTGGCCCTGGCTGCCTTCTGTGCTTTTCCAGGAGGATGGGAAGCTCCCGCGAGAAGGTGTTTGGGGTTCTCGCTCTGTGCCCTTGGTGGTGGGGGGATGGGTACACCCTCTCCTGGGTTTTCCCAGATGGAGCCATTATCTCTGGGGCCTGTGGCACCACTCCCCGTCCTGACTGCGTCCAGCTACCTCTGTGTGTCCTCTCCCACCCCCAAGGCAGATCCTGGGACATGGGTGTGATCCTTCCTATGTGGCCCAACCAGGCCCCTAGGAGCTCAGGAGCCTGACACCCTGTCCAAGTGGGGCAGCCTCGAAACAGGTAATGTCCTTAAATAAAAATTAATCTTGAGACCAAGAACCTTTTGTCAGCTGCCCTTGGCTTTCCTCCCTAAGGTCTTGGGAATAAGGGTGTTTGAGAAAAGAAAGGGAGTGAAGGAAACAGCCAAAAATCAAAATGAAACTGACCAACACGGACATGTTTGCTGCTGAGACCTGAGGTCTGGGGAGGGGCAGCCCCCACCCTCCCTGCTGAGGCATCTGGGGCAGTTTGGGTCTGGTGGGGGGGAACCTGCAGGCCTGCCCACCCCGTGCCCCTGCCAGTACTGCAGCCCCCTCTCCCTGAGGGGGCTCTATCCTGTACTTCAAAGTCAACAGACAAAAGGGGATGTGGGCCTCCCCTGGGGCTCAGGAGAGCCCCCCACCCCCAGCCCAGCCCATCCACCTGGGAAGGGCTGAGAAGCCTGTCTGTTCTACCAGCCCCTACCATCACCACACCTGCTTGTGGGTCTCAAGGACTCTGTGCCTCTCTTGGAGGATGGGTGGGGACAGTTTTTGAGTGGTGTTGGTGTGGAGTCCCTGAGGGAGCAATGGGGACACTGGCAGGCGCTTTAGGAAGGATGGGACATGGGAGCCTGCAGGATTGAGACATCTGTCCACGCGTGGGCAGTCCCGGGGAAAAGGACAGACTCTCCTTGGAGCAGGGACTTTAGAAATGCAGCTCAGTGGCGGCAGCTCGGCAGCTCGGGGACAGAGAAAGGGGAGGGCTCTGAGGGAGGGGGAGTGAGGCAGTGAGGGGGTTGAGGAAGGGAGGGTGCTCAGAGAGGGGGAAAGGGTTTGGTGGGGAGAGGGAGACTCAGGGCCTAAGTAATGCCCAGGGGAGATCCTGTCTCTTGAATCCGGTTCCTGACTGTGACCCCTAGCATCGTCCATGCCCCTCCCACCCCAATGTGCCTGGGGGGAGGGCGGCAGGAGACCCTGGGTTCTCCTCAGCTCTGTTCCCAACGGGCTGAGAGCCGCAGTGGTCAAGTCCCCTCTGGCCGTCCGTTTGCCAAGCTCCAGGGTGGCCCAAGCCTGCAGGCCCCCTCCCCCTGACACTCGGGCCAGGTGGGCGCAACAACCAAGCATTCCAGGTCGCCCCCCCCCCCCAGCCGGGAGGGGGAAGCGGCGCCTATCCCCCGTTGCACACTCATCGCGCCCTACCCGGCGGTGACGCCCCCCCCCGCCCCCGCCCCCATCCCCATCGCGGCGCAGCCCGCACGGCGCGGGAACCCTCTGCAAAGCGAAGCGTACGTACATCTGGCGGGCTGTGCGCCGAGCCGGGGCGGCCCCCGTGCGCTCCGCTCCGCTGTCTGTTGCCGCCGTTCTGCTGGGGCGACCCCCATCCGCTGCCGCCAGACGGGGAAGGCGACCGGCTCCCGCTGGACCGCTGGCTGCCCGTCTTCCGCCCGTCATCTCGGTGCTTGGGGCTCAGCCTTGGAGGGGGAGGGAAGATGGGGGGAGCCGGCGTGGGACGCCCCCTCTGCAAGTGGAACCGCTGCCCCCGCACGAAGAGCAGCCCCCCACCCGCCTCCTCCCTTGCATTCAGAGAGCAAAGCCCTAACCTGCACACTGCCTCGATTTCCAGTTCAAGGTCTGGGGCGTCTCTGGGCAGGGGCCGAAGCTCTTCCTCGCCCACTGCCAAGTGGGTGGGCACATGCTCACTCCTGGTAGACTTCCATCCTCCCCCCCATTGCTGTTCTGTCCACCGTCCTCTTCCCCAGCCCCCTCTCCAGCCCTCGGGAGTGTTCCATCTGCAAGAAAGCCGAGCTGAACCACCTCTGGAGTGCTCCCAGGGGCCCCGGACCTACCTGCTGGGTGATCTGGAATCGCTGTAATGGGAGGAGAGGGAGGGGCTCTGAGAGCTGCCGCTGCTGTGGCGATTGGACCTCCGACCCGGGGACTCTGTGTGTGGCCTGGGAGAGAAGCCAGCCAGTACCTAAGTTCTGTCTGACCTCTCCAAGGAGGACCCCACCCCCCATAGTGTCCTACAGATATAACCTCCCGAATCCAGGTGGGTCATTTGTGGGAATTAGGAAAAGGCGTCCTTTTGTCTAGACAGCTCTGGTCCCCAAGACCTCACTGACCCCTCAGCTGGTGCTCTTGTGAGGAGGGGTGGAGGGATGTGGGGGGAGTGACGAGGGCCGAGCTTGAAAGAACCCTGGACTAGGAGGCAGGAGGCCTGGGTTCCAGTTCCCGCTCTGTCACTGACTCGCAGGGGTTCTTGGCTTCCTCTCTGGGTCTGAATTTTTCCATCTGGGCAGCGGGACGAAATGAACTGTCTCCAAGGGCCCAATTCTGTGATTCTAGAAGGGGGAGGGGGAGGAGCTAGAGAATGATGAAGGGTTCTCACCTCTTCCTCTCTTTGTTCTTCTCTTTTCTTTTGCTCTTGGGGCTTCGAGATCTGCAGAAAGCAGAGGCTAAGGTGACAGCTCAGCCTGAGCCCAGCAGGGGGGCAGGAGGAGGGCTGTGCCTGGGTGTGGATCTGAGATTTGTTCCTGTGTGGGACCTGAGTCCCCACCCCCAGCCAGGCAGACTTGCTCATCCCACCCCACTGCTTTGGTTCCTTTCACTCAGCCAAGCCTCCTTCCTTCCTTCTCCTGTAGGCCCTGGCCCACGACCACTGCCTGTCTGAGCCCCAGTAGCTGCTTCTCCTGGGGGTGCCATAAGTGATGTGTCCACCACCCCAGAAAAAAGGCTGACTTGTCCTTTCCTTCTGGAATCGGTCTCAGGACAGGCCCTTCTATAAGTCATCATGCTGGAGTGGCCCCTCCACACCTTGTTTGTGTCCCCTGGGTCCCAGGTCCCCTCAGATGGGGCTCTCTAGGGCAGAGCCCAGGCTTTCCTGCCTCTTTGCCCCCTCAGACTGTGGCTCAGCTCTGGGCCAGCTCCCCAAGGGTTTAGGAAAGAAATACTCTCCCTTGGGCATGATCTCCCTGACATTTGGGTCTTTTGGATTCTCATCGAGGGTTGCCCCTAAAGCTTCCCATCCCACACAATCCTGCCCCATACTGTCCCATCCCATCCAGCTCTGTGGGGCAGGCTCCAGAGTCCTTCTCCTTCTATCTTTGACAAAGGGATTGAAAATCTTCCTAGTAGGTGTCTAAGGTCTCACTCCACCCCTGGTCCCTGTAAGCCCCTCAGCCCCACCCTCCCCGATGCCACCAGATTCCAGCTTGATCCTTCTAGCCCTGAACAGATGCCTTCTTCTGACCAAATATCCAGGTGATGCTAAGAAACAACAGGATGTGTTTTTCACAGGAGCAGGGTGGGTGGGGGCAGGACCAGGAGGCCAAAGATTTCATTTCTAGGACTCATGTTGCTTGCTTTGGGCCTCAGTCTCCCCATCTGGAGCTGGTCTAGCCCTAGGTCACCTTTAGGTCCTTCCCAGGACCAATGGGAGCTGGCCGGAGGATCGGTGCAGACCTATGGTGACCACTAGGGGGCAGTAGGGGCCCACACTGGCCGCTAAGAAGAGGGGAGGAGAGGAAGGGAAAGAAGGGGGGATGGGAAACTGGGGAAATTGGAGGGTCAGGATTAGGTGTTTATTTATGCTCCTACCCCACCTGACAAGTGGCCATGGGCAAAGTCCCACTGCAGGAATGAGACTGGGGACCCTGACCCTCTTCAGGGCCACTGGGAGGGGCTCTGTCTCCCATGCCAGCCCTGGGGATGTGACTGCCCTACATCTTCCTTTCCTCCTCGCTGAGTTTTCTACTTTCCCCACCCCAGCCTCTGCCAGGGCTCTTGACTCTCATCTCCTCCTCCCCCCTCCCCCAGTCCATCCTGAACAAGTCTCTGTCCTGCTCAGAGCCCCATGCTGGCGCCCAGCCCTGTCTGGTTGGAGGCTACCTCCTTGACCTGACAGTCAGGTCTTTGGGGGGCTGGCACCTGTCCCCCAGACACCATGGCTAACCACAGCCTGCCTACCGGTCTCCTACCTACTGAGCTTTCCTTCTGTATGGATGCCCTTTCCCTGCAAATTTGGGGTCCTGATGCTTCTTCCTTCCTGACGCCTCTATGGACACACCCCTTGGATAATGGACCCATTGTGTTGTCTGGAAATTCTTAGGGTCCCCAGGTCAAGGCTGACTCATGGGACCAGCAAGTGTTGCAAACACTTGGTCTCCATCCTCCTCTCCCGCCCTCCTTCCCCTGCTTGGCTCTGGGAAGGAGTCCCAGGAGCGGGGAGGATGGAGCAGGGAAAGACCCTCACCACCCTCCTCCCATCATTGCTTCCCTTGGGTCTTGGCCCTGCAGGGTGGCACTAGCCTCTGTCCACATCCTCAGCAGGGCATCACTCACCTGTGTCGTCTCTTCCTCCGGGACCCAGAATCAGACCTGGAGGGCCACAAAAGAGTTCTCTTGAGTTTGTCTGGGGTGGCCTGGGGACACAAATCTGCACAGCCACAGTCCTGGGCCAACAGAGGTGAGAGGACACCCCAGGGGAGAGAAGGTACCTGTCTCTGCGGTGCTTCTTCACACTCTTCTTCTTCTTGCGCTGCGGTGAGGAGCTCCCACAGCTGCGGACACAGGGGGGTGGGGGCTCTGGTGAACCGCTGCCCGAGAGGGGCAGGGCAGGGGCAGCTGGACATGGCTGGGAAGTCTGGGCACCTGGGGCATCTAGCTGAAGCCAGCTGCCCGTTGCACAAAGTGAACTGGGGCCCCGAGAGTCAGCAAGGTCCCTAAGAGTGGGTGACAGAGCCGCCCGTGTTGTCTCCTAGCCACCCTTCAGCCTCCTTGGCATCATAAGTGAGGGCTGATTCACACCCAAATGTCAGAGGCTCCAGTGGTGGCATTCCTGGCCTCCACGGGGAAAACCAGCACTCTGGCAGTTTCCAGGGTCCAGACTCTGGTGTGGCTGGCCGCCTGCCTCTGAGGGATGGCCTTGGAGTCTCGCCCACCCAGACATCCCCACCCCGGCCCGCCTTTATCACTGACCTGCACTCGGAGTCCAGTCTCCTCTTTTTGCTGAGGGGCCAGGGAGAGAAAAGGACAGACAGACAGTTGGGGCTCCAGACGTTTGCCAGGTTCTCATTAAGGACAGGAGAGGGGGACATACAGATGGGGAACTGCAGAGGTGACCCAGCTAAATCCTTCCTCCCCAGGCCACTCACACTTGGTGTAGTGAGTGACTGGAGGGCTGCTGGGGAGGGAGGAAGGGGGACCTCCAGCAGATGGACTGTCACCCAGGGGTCAGTATGTCCAGTTCTGGGGTTGGGTGAGTGCCAATGAGGGGACTCAGTGAGTGGAGGGGCCCGGCCAGTGAGGGGCCAGTGGAGGGCGGGGGGGGGGGGGGGGGGGGGGGGGGGGGGGGGGGGGCTCAGCGAGGGGCGGGGCTCCCAAATGCAGCCTCTGGTCTCTTGCCCGCAGAGGGGTGGGCACCCAGGCATCGCCGCCCCTCCCGCCCCTCCCGCCCCCTCCGGACTGGCGGTGAGGCGCTCTCACCGGCTTCTCCGGTGGCCGCCTTTCTTTTTCTTCTTCTTCTTGGGAGGGGGCGACGCTGAGCTGCTGGACCAGTGCTTGGTCCTGGGGGAGAAGGGGAGGAGGGGTGAAGGAGGAGGGGCGGCCGTGGCCCCCCCCGCCCCCTGCCGCGGCGGGCGCTGACCTGTACCCCCGGTGCCCGCGGTAGCAGGCGGCCGGGCAGTCGCAGTCCACCGGGCCGTCGTCCTCGTCCAAGGGCGCGTACTCCAGGCCCGGCTCCGCGCCCTCGAGCAGCCGCGGGGTCTCCGCCACGCTGCCGGCGACAGGGACGCTCACCACCCGCGCCCCGGGGCCGCGCCTTCCGCCTGCCCCTTTCTCCGCGCAGCGCCCCGAGGCCTGGTTCCCCGCAAGGTCGGCGGGGTGCGGCCCCGAGGGTCAGGCGGGGATCTGGGTGACCTGATGGGCTGCCTCCAGGGCAGCCCCCCCCCCCCCCCCCCCCCCCGCTTCAGCGGTGCCCTCCCGCCTCCCTTGGTCCTCACCCCTTCTACGGTCTCACCTCTCAGTGAGCCGCCTCCTCCTTGGTGAGGCCCTCCCCTCACCGAGGCCCTCGGTTCCATTCACGGTGTTCCTCTCCTCTCTCCCGCCCCGCTTTCCCTCATAGAGCCCCTTTCACCGACCCTGTCCCTGAGCCCCACTGTCCGTCCCACCCCTAGCCCCCTGCCCCTCGCTCAGCCCACTCCTCCTCCGCAGTCCCCCTTCCCTCGTGAGCTCCCAGAGAGCCCCTTCCCATCTCCTAGCTCCCCCTCTCTGGTGTCAGTCTTTTCCTAACTCGGGCTCGCTGGCCTAGTCCCCTCCCCCCCTCCCCCCCGCCCCCCGCCGGGCTTCTCCCTCCCTCCACCCCCAACACCCCTTCCCCCAGCCCCCCGGCTGCCGCTCTGAAATATTCATGGCCTGTCCTCCCGAGGCCTGGCTGCTCTTCTCCCGCTGCCGGGCTGTCATCAATCACTGCCCGGTGGCAGCGCCGTGGGCCCCAGCCCTGCACAGCCGCCCAGGCTCCCCATCCATCTTGCCGAGCCCTCCGCTGCACTCTGCCGGGGCGCCGCGGCCAGCTCGGGAGCCCCCAGCCATCTTCTGCCACACATGTTTGATCCCTGCGGGCACTTGGTGGAGGGAGGCTTGCCTCCTAAAGGCAGCTGGGTTTCGGGCAAGAGCATGAGCTTCCAAGCGACAGAGGAGCCCTCATCTCGCGCTGGCCCTGAGTCCCTGCGTGACTTGGTACCTGTCGTGCCCGTGCCTGAGCCTCTTCTCCAGGATGAGTGTGATGACTACGTGATGGGGCTCCTGGGAGAATTCGCTGGGGTAACCGTACCGCGCAGCTCCTTTTTTAATTGAGCGAGCCCAGAAGTGAGCCTCCAAAGACCAAGCTCCAGGGCAATGGCTTCAAGGTGGGGGCCTCCCCACCTCCCATTCTTCGGTTCATGCAGGTTCCGACAGTGCCCCTCCCAGAGGGAGCCTCATCCCTGGTTCGGCACCACTACCCTCACTCCTGGGTGCCCTTCACCAGGCTCACTCATTCCCTGCCCAGAGCATTAAGGATATGGCAGGAGCTCTGGATTCACACAGACAGGTCTCAAGCCAGGCATGACCGTGCTCACGGAGTCTCCAGCTCCTTATATCTCCACAAGCAGGAAAAGAATATCCCAGCTGAGGAGAGGATTAAGTAAGATTCTGTCTGTGAAGCTCCTGACAGGAGCAACAGGCCTGGCCCACGACAGTTGTCCCGCACATGGTCGCCACTGTTAGACGGAGGGAACCCTGTTAGACACTAAGGCACCGACGCCTTCTCTTCCAGGGTTGTGACACGTGAAAGAAAGAACAGAATTTTCAGGGGCACATCTCCAGGAGAGCACCCACAAATCTGCTCTTTGAAGGACTGATGTTGTACTAAAAAAAAAGAATGGGGGGGCGCCTGGGTGGCTCAGTTGATTAAGTGTCTGACTCTTGATTTCGGCTCAGGTCATGATCTCAGGGTGGTGAGAGGGAGCCCCGTGTCAGGCTCTGTGCTGGGTGTGGAGCCTGCTCGAGATTCTCTCTCTCTCCCTCTCCATCTGTCCCTTCCCTGGCTCTCTCTCTCGCTAAACAAACAAACAAACAACAACCAAAAAACCTCCCCCGAAAAAGAATGTAACCCAAATCTGACAGGGAAGCAATACCCCTTGGGGCCTATATCAAGAATGCCATTTGATTCCTAAACACACACCTGGTCTGGGCAACCCTGAGGTCACACAGGTAGTATGGGAGATTTTTCTGGGATGGTGGAGGAGGGGTTCATGTCATCCTTCCTATCCCCACAGAGCCAAACATCCCCACAGCCCTCCATTCAAACCTCTCTTCCCCACATTCCTCTTCCTGAAGCCAGCGGCCTCCTCCTTTCTGTTTCTGAAATCTCCAGCTCCTCAGCCTGTCCAGCCCCCCACCATCCCCAGCCCTGTCACCCCCACACAGCCCTCAGCCACACAAATGCCGGACACATAAAACACAGTCTTTAGCAAAACTTAAGGGCCCCTCAAACATTGTGTGGGTGAGCTGATGGCTGGAGGGAGCCTCTGTTTATCTTGACACAAATGTGATGAAGGTTATTTACAAAATAGAATAGCTCAGTTTGGACACTGCCCTCTGCAGGAATCCTTTTTTGCCTGTAACATCTGAACTCCTTCCCGTGCTGTGCCCTCCTGGTCTGCTGGCCACACCCCTACAGACATCTTTCTTCCTCTGGCCCAGGGATAGAGCTTCTGCAACCTCCTTCCCGGGGGTCCTCTCATGTGGTCTTTCTCACTCTCTGGTCCCTTCTGAGAGGTTTACTTGGGATCTTGTCTGCTAGGAGCATTGAAAGACAAGCATAGAGCATGAGTAGTAGGCTCAGGGAGAGGCACAAGTTCTCAGAACTTTCTGGTAAGACTTGCCTTGCATGTTCCAGGGCTATAAATGGGCCTAGGCTGCGGCCTCTCTTGCTGAGTTTGTACAGCTGGTATCAGGATATCTGTTTTGTAGGATCTCCCAGCCTAGAAACCTGGGTTCTCCTAGCCTGCCTTTCCTAGATGATAATATCACTAACAATAATGTTCTCTAACGTTTCCATGAGCTCCTCATGGTTCACAAATCCCAATCCGAACCACTACCTGATTGAGAGAAATCGCACCCCCCATTTACAGATGAATAAACTGAGGCCCAGAGAATGAAAGGAACATCCCCTCTGAGTAGAGAATGTAAGTTCACTTAGGCAGTTGGCTTTGAGAATTCATGGTCAAACAGACAGGCCTTTACTTTCCTGGCTGGCTTCCGCTGCAGATGTTAGCTCAGCCATGGCCTCTCTGCTTTATAGACACATTTGTAGGTATATGCACCAAGTTCCAGATTTGTTCAGCACTTCCTGCTCTTAAATTCGTGTTTGTCAGCTAGTCGACACCTCCCCATGTCTGTGGACTAGGCAGGGGAGGCATTACTCCCCTGTGACGGAACAGTCCAAGCCCCACAGAGCTGGCCAGAGCCAGCCACGCACTCGGGGTCTACTGCAGAGGGACGGACCACGGATGGAGGTTCCGCACCGCACAGGACACCTGTTGGGACTGGCTGCCCTGGGCAAGGCTCTGACCTGGGTAAAGACTGCCGCTCACACGCTCTTCTCATGCCAGTTTCTCTAATGAACTGGCTCTGTTTGCCACTAGCCGGGAGCATAATGGCCAACTGACAGATGAATGAGGCCAGGCAGAGGAGGGGAGGATTCCAGGCAAAGGGTCTGCCCTCTCTGCTCATTCACGCAGCCAGCGCCAGGCCTGCCTGGGGCCTGGGCAGGGGGGAAGTGGGGGAGGGGGCCCCCACGGTGACAGGAACAGGGATGAGTCAGGCCTGGGGCCTCTCCTCTGGTTCCTCACAGTGCCCTGGGGCGTATTGTGATAATTACTAACGCAGGTGTCAGGTACTATTCTAAGCAGGAATCCTTTTTTTAAAGCACTTGATGTGTGTTTATCTCATTTAGTCATTTAATGCACAGAACAAGTCAGTGACATGGGTACCATCACTAATATTCTCATCTTATAGATAAAATAATGAGGCCCAGAGAAGTGGCTCGATGCATAAAATTAGATGCACAGAAAAAAACAACACTAGAATTTGCTCACTGTGTGAGGGAGTAGCTTATGAATATTGTTTTCCATAAACCCTCTCTCTCCCAAGCATTTTGTGATGTTACATAACTATGAAAGCAATTATTTCTTAAAGGTTGTCTATCAGAGTGAGGGACGAAAAAATAAAAAAGAACTGATAGCAACCACAAGAAGTAAGAAAGCATCGTGTGGATTCCAAGGAGGAGAAGATTTCGCTTTTATCCCGAGAATATTGGGAAAGTGGTTTTTAGAGGCAGCCCTGAACGATGGGGCGAACTTGAACCAGGTGCAGAAGGGCCTAGCATGAGCAAAGGCATGAAGGGAGAGCGTGCAGGACGGAGCTGGGGTCTGCCAGCAGGTCGGGCTGGCTGCTGCGTGAGGCTGGGAGTGGGGCACCAGGCTGGGCTGAGGGTGGGGAGAGCCTCCCAGCGCCAGGCCAGCGAGTGCAGCTTGGCTGCATGGGAGCTGGGGAGCCACAGAGGGTTTCCAAGGAGAAACAGGCTCCCCACATCGATCAGTTTCCAAGGACAAAGGCGTGTCCTCTCTCAATGTCTCTGGGACGTTCTCTCTCTCGCCTTGCTTCCCAGTTAGAGTGCCAGCCGCCCCACTAATCTCCCTGCCGTGTCACCCTTCTTATTCCTCTTCCCAAGAGGGAAGTCCCCAAATACCTGTCTGACCACATCATGCCTCCCGGAAACCTTCCACTGGCTCCCATCATCTACGGAATAGATGTCCTGTATCCAGTGTGGAGAGTAGACCGAAGGGGGTCTGTCTCAAGAGGCTGTCACTCCAGACCAGTCAATTAACTTAAGGAAAAAAGATGATCTCTGGGGACAAAAAGCTCTGGGAATGACCCTGCCCCCTCGAGACTCTTTTCTTGAGTGGGAGGTGCCATGGGCTCTTACAGTCCATAGTGGGTTAAAATCAGACGTCCCTCCTCACTTCCTCCCCTTGTGGGGACCCTTCTACTGGCTCTGGCTTTGCCACCTCACTCTAAGAGGGCATCGGATTTCTCCATGTCTCAAAATGCCGGTGTATGAGGGGCTGGGGTCTCAGGGGCAGGAAGCCAGATGCATAAGCACAGGGACTGCTGGGTGGTCCACTGTACAAATAAAGAAGCGAAGGCCCAGAGAAATCAAGGACCTGCCCACGTCACACAGCTGGGGTGTGGCGGAGCTGGGATCCAGGGCCCAGGTGGTGCACACTGAGCTTAGAGGTTGGGGCAGGTGAGGTAGCTGACGCCAGAGCCCACACTCTCCTTCCACTACCCCAGACTCTGAGCTAGGAAGTGAAGACAGGCTCAGATGCCCAGTCCGCAGGACAGCTCCCTGTCACCTCTCTGCCTTGGGCCTTGGGTTCAGCACCAAAACAGCTAGCTCCTCCCAGCCTGTGAGGATTCCAGGCGGCCATCAGCCTCCTTGGCTTGCTGTGGTCACCGGAGTGCTATTTTCACACCGTTTGGGCTGCCTGAGCTAGGAGAAGCCCCTGACCCTGTCCCTTTTCCCATACAGAGGAGGAGACAGACTTCGGGGAAAATCGGGCAAGCTGCACTGTTCTAGGCACCAGGGAGATAGCAGTAAACAAAACCAATAAAGATGGGCGCCTGGGTGGCTCAGTCGTTAAGCGTCTGCCTTCGGCTCAGGTCATGATCCCAGGGTCCTGGGATCGAGTCCCGCATCGGGCTCCCTGCTCAGCAAGAAGCCTGCTTCTCCCTCTCCCATTCCCCCTGCTTGTGTTCCTGCTCTCACTATTTCTCTCTCTGTCAAATAAATAAATAAAATCTTAAAAAAAAAACAAAACCAATAAAGATCGTGTCTTCGATGTCTTCCAACATGAGAGTGGGATCCCAGGACCCGTGGTCGAGGCTATATTCTCCTCTGCCTCTAGAGCAGGAGTCCTCCCTGACCCCCGAGTCTTCCAGACACTGCCCCTTCCAAGGGACCCTTCCTGACTGACCACACCCGCCCTCCACTGAACACACACAGGCCCGAGGGCTAAGGGGTTCAAGGGGCTACCCTGTTGTCTCTTCTGGTCAGGAGTTGCTGGTAATTCCTGGCTTCAGGTTGCAGAGGGCGGGGACCCCACCTTCCCCGCTTCTCCTCCCCACTCCTAGCACCGGCACAGGGGGAGGCGTGCAGCACAGACCCTCAAGGACATGTCTTCTGATGATGGACACAGTGGCAGATTTCCCAGCGCGTCCCCGGTTCTTAAATGCATCATTCCTTCATCCGAGGGAAGATCAGATCAAGACGACTGAAGAAGACTGGAGAGTCACTCGCTCAGAGGAGGCGGTCCCAGCTGGCTCACAGATGAGATTCCCCCCAGGGAGTGGAGGGAAGGGTCCCACATTTGGGAGGAGGGCGGGAGCAGGAGAGACAGAGAGAGCCACCGGAGGGGCAGGGGCGACACGGAACCGCACCCTGGAAGCCAGGGGAAGAGGAGGCTTCCAGATGGGGAAGCACCTGCCAGAGAGAGAGGCCAGGCCTGCAGAGAGGCACAGCGCCACGAGGAGTAGGACTCTGGAGGCCACAGGGCAAGCAGGTCACGGGAGTTAGGGCAGAAACCCACCATGGCTCCCGTGGCCTAGGGAAGTAGAGGTCAAGTGTGCCACAAACTCCACGGAAATTCGGTTGAGAAAGGAGAGAAAAACGTAGGGTGGTGACCAGAGGAGGAAGCGGAGTTGAGGAAGGATGGGACTTCCATTAAAAGGAAGGAGCCCGGAAGAGGGAAGAAGGGCAGGCTTCTTGCTGGAAGGGCCAGGGAAGATGGCCGGAGAGTCCACACAGGACTCTTGCCCTCACACTGTGTGGAAGAGCGTGACTTTCCAGAAAAGGCCTGGGGTGATTTGAGGGGGCACAGGTCAGAAAGCCAGGACCTCTTGGTTTCGGGGAGGATCTGGTTGTCAGGAGCTCTGGGAAGGGGAGAGAGGCGTTGGCCCTGCTCTTGGGTGAGTAGGGCTGGATGGGCACCACCGAAGGGAGGGCGCAGGAGTGGCTGGGGGTGCTGTGAGTTCTGGGTGGCTGGAGAGAGGGAGGTGGTGGTAGCATCACCTCATCACCTCTGAGCCTGGCTCCCCCAGATCACCCATGAGCCCCCCACAAGCCTGGGGCTGCTCTGACCATGTTTGCTCCTGCCCAACCCCGAACCGGAGAGGTGAGGTTTAGGTGAGGTCAGGCAGGACTCCCCCACCCCTGGAGCCCTCAGTGGTCCAGAAGGAAGAAGAAAGGGCTTCCCCGCTGCCCATCCAGGTCCGTCTACTCCCGAAGGGCCATTTGTCCTTACGACAACAGCAATGGGAAAATCTCTCAGAAGGTGTTGCTGTCCTTTTGATTTGTGTGAGATAAGGTGACAGGGGTTTAGGGCCTCAGCAAGATGCCTGCTCCCCAAGTTAGTCCCACCGTGGAGGAAATGCCAGGAGCATTTACCCTGGCTGCTCACCCGGCCTCGGTCCCACTTAGAGCCAGGACTGGGTGGGGGCTCCGAGGCTGAGCAAGGGGAAGGTCCATGAGTGGATTCCATGATGCTCCTTCGTGCGCACTGCCTGCAGGGCATGGGGCTCGGTCAGCCCTCCCCCCACCCCTACCCCTGGGCCTGGGCACTGGCAGGGACAGGTTGCCTCCACCATCCTCACAGCAGCCTGCTGCATTCTCCTCCGGCTTTGAGTGATTCCCAGGTCTCTAACGTGAGACAGATCTGCTGCCCCATCACTTCCCTGTTTGATGCCCAGGGGCCCACGGCACGCTGGTACTCCTTCTGGCCCATGACAGGAGCAAGAGGTGACCCCCGCAGAGCCCTTGTTCTTGTTACCCGACAAGACTTTGACCATGCGAGCAATGGCATTTGGTGTGTTGGTTCCTACTTTCCAGAACCCATGTTTACTCTGGGGCCCGCCCATTTTACAGGTGGTAATAGTTGGGGAGGACGGACTGGCCCAGGGCCACACTGTCAGCCAGTGGCCATGCCTGGGGTCAGAACATTTCTAAGTTTCACAGATTTGCAGCCTAGGATTCCCCAAGTTGGGCTCTGGGCTGCCTCCCCACTGCTGAGCCATAGCAGGGGAGCCCTGGGGGATGCTGGGGGGCCCAGTGGCCCCTGATTTGTGCCCAGGGCCAGCCAGAGCTTCCAGTGGATGGGATGCATGCCCTCTCCTCCACCTTGCCGCCCCCCAGCCCCCTCTAGAAAGGCCCTTCTGGCACCCAGCTGCTGCCTGAGCTCACATCCTCCCCTGCCCCACCCCCAGGCAGGGGATCACTCACATGTGGCCCCCAGGCCGGTCCTCCCTGGTGAGCATTCCCTCCTTCTCCATCAGCATCTGCCGGAAAGTCCTGACCTTCTGCCGGGTCTCCTCCTCTGAGTACCTGTAGGGGCATGGGGAAGGTGAGGGCTGCTGTCTTGGCTTTCCTTCCCTCCCTGCCTGCTCCCCCCACACCACCCCTCCCCCCATCACAGGTGCACCTTCCAACTTGCAATGACCCGTCCGAGGTCCCACCACCAAGCAAGGCTTTCAGCGCTGGGGAAGCTCAAGACCTACCCGTCTGGCACCGAACCAGGCAAACCACCAACTACACAAACAAGCAACAACTAGCCAAACAACCAAATGAACTAAAGGAATTGTTCTTCGAGGTGGGGAGACTGTCCAGCGGAGGCTGTGCCCTTCCTCCCGGTCCTCCTCTACTCCCAGGGCAGACTGCCCACCCACATCCAGACTACAGTCACTCTCTGGAGACATATTAAGGGAGAAATGAAGATCCAGGCCTTTTCTGCTTTCCTGGCTTCAAAGACATCTGATCCTCACAACAGCCTTGGGAAGTCCTCAGAGCATCCCAATCTCTGCATGAGCAAGGCTGCCAAGTGGCTTGTCCCAGATCCCAGTGCTAGATTCAATGTTTCCCAGTCTGGCAGGTGACGTGGATGAGGTCTGGTCTTGAATGAATCCCCTGACTTCTCTATTCCCTTCTCCCTCCCTCCCTAAGCCCAGGCTCAGGCTAGGGACCAAAGTCCAGAATGATCGTCCTTGCTCCCACGCCCCGGGATCCATCATGATCCTCTCTCACTGCGCCCCCGTGACAGCCGCTGCAGGGCCTCTCAGCTCCTCTGGCATGTCCCCCTCCAGCCTGTGTCCACGCTGCCCTAGGGCAGGGGTGGGGGGGAATCTTTGCTCACCCAGCCCCTTGCCCTGTGCCTGGCACACAGCACCTGCCTGTTACTGAATGAGTCTCGGGGTCCTAAACCCCTCACTCTCCCCTTCCTGGGCTGCAGGTCATTGTCCCAGATGGAAAACATGGTGGTGGCAAAACAGGAACTGGGTTCTGTCTTGTGTCTGTCCTCTGCTCACCAGCTGCTCTGTCCACACAGCAGACCCAGGCCTCCGCACGGAGCATGTCCATGAAAATGGCACGTTGTTGCCCCTCAGGGACCCCATGGCTGTCCTCCCTCCTCTTCTCCTCCCTTCTCCCCCACCCCCAACTTCTCCAACAGGTATTTGGGATTGGCCCAGCCTTTTTGGAGAGCAATTTGGCAAGTCCTTGCAAAACCCTTAAAAAATGGGCACATCTTTTGACTCATAAAATTAACTTGCAGGTTTACCCTGTGGAAATAATCATGGCTAAGCACAAAGACGTGACTCATGGGATGTTTACAGCAGGACGGATACCCCCCGCCCCAGGTTAGGTGCCCACATTTGTGTTTCCATAGCAACCTGTACCTCCAGGTGGCTCCTGTGCTAGTCTACCTGTTGACTGACTCCTCTGTCTCCTACACTGGCCTGGGAGTTCCCTGAGGGCAGGGCCTTATCTGTCTGGATTGCCACTGTATACCCAGCATCTGGCACCTTGTCTGACATGTGGCATCCACATTTTTTTGACAAACGAGTGGCTGGTGATGGAGAGGCATCGAACTGTTTGCAGGCTGGATTTTCATTTTGGACATCTGTCTCTGGTAGCTGCACGGCTGGAGGGGAGGGATCTGGAGGCAGGGAGGCTGGCCCTGGGCTACTGTAGGGGTTTGTGCAGGAGATGGTGAAGTCGGAGCGAGAGAGTGGCCATGAGGATACAGGCGAAGAAGCGGACAACAATCCATCAAGGACGCAGGATGACTGGGGCCTGGAGACCGACTGAGGATGTCAGGGGCTACATGAGGAGCACTAGCTGCTTAGCACGCATCCCCTGACCCCCAGCTGTGCTCTGTCCTTCTGCAGGTCCAGGTACCTGTGTTGTGGCCCACCGTAGGGAGGATTAGGTCATGCCTGCAAGAGCAGGGCCCCTCTCTTCCAAGCCTGGGTCTTGGCTCATCAATGTCCACCCCAGTTCCTGCTAGCCTCAGACTTGGGCATTTGGCTGGAGGTGCCTTGGCCTTTCTTGTTGGGCAGTGCAGAGCCCTTGGTCGGCTGGGCTGTCCCGGTGCCCAGGAAGAAGGAGTGGTCGCATTTTCTGAGCGGTGGAGGCACAGAGGAACTCCTCCCACCTCACCTTCTCCTCGGGAGACAGGCTTGTCATTGGCAGCAGCATAGAGACAAACAGCAGAGGCCCTTCCACACTGCCCAGCCCCCAGCTCACAGGGCTCTGGGAGGGAGAGATAGGCTGGCTGGGCCATTAGGCATGGGGCCCTGGGCCTGGAGGGGTTGGGGAGGAAATGGTCCAAAAGCGAGGCTGGGCCAAATCCTCAGTTGAGGGATGGGCTTCAGGCCACGGTCCACATTCCCCGGACTCCTGGGGTCTGTGGAGCATATGAGGCTGGGCGGTAGGAGCAGAAGTCAGGGTTTCATTGAGACCTGGAGCAGGACATGTGCAGGGAAGGGACTTAGGGCTCAACCTAGAGCCGGCAGGCTCCAGGACTCCAGCGTGTGTCGTTGGGAGGCCGGGAGGGCTGGACTGAATGGACGTGGAGACTTGGGGAGGACCCCTCTATGCCCCGGGACATCTTGCTGGGAGAAGCTGGGGACCCGAGGATGGGCAAAGAGGTCTTGAGTACAACCACTACCTCCAAGTCTCCTGCTCCCTCATGCCTCTTGAGGTCAACCCTCAGCCAAGGCCATGTTGGACCATGAGTAAGGGAAGAGGCCGAGAACCAGGCAGTCCTATTTTTGAGTCCTGGCACCCCCCACTTCCTAGCTCTGTGACCTTGGACAAGTCCATACACTTCTCAGCCTCAGCCTCTACATCTGTGAAATGGGGTAGTAACTTGTCTTTCAAGGCTGTCGCAAGGATTAAGGGAAATGATGCTTACAAAGCACTTTGTGCAGTGGGTGGCACATAGTAGCTGCTCAATAAATAGTAAGGACTATTTGGGGGCCCTGGGTAGCTCACTTGGTTGGGTCTCTGCCTTAGGCTCGGGTCATGATCCTGTGTCCTTGGGATCGAGCACCGAGTCGGGCTCCCTGCTCAGCGGGGAGCCTGCTTCTCCCTCTCTCTTGGCTCCTCTGCGCGGTTCGTGCTCTCTCTCTCAAATAAACAAACAAAATCTTAAAAAAAAAAAAAAAGGACTATTTGTCGCAGAGCAGGAGGGACAGAGGATCTAGTAGTCCTAGGCTCCCTGCCTTTTTCCACACCACACCCCTGCCAGGTCAGCATCGTCCCAGGTTGGGAATCACCTGGGACTCTTCTCCCTGGAGGCAAGGGCCTGGAGGCAAAGGCCGAGATAGGGAGGCTGGTACCAAACCATCCACTCCTTGTGGGGGTGGCAGCACTTGCCAGCTTAAGACCATGCAGGGGGTCCAGCTGCCGTGCCAAAATCTCAGGCTAAAAGTCAAAGGCTTGGCCAGGGAACTGGGGACAGGGAGGGCAGTGACACCTGTCTCAGTGTCCCCACCAGGAAGGGGTCACAAGGGAAGGACAGGCCAAATTCGTTGTTGCTCCCTGGATGGCCCTCTGGGGTTGGGGTGCAGTAAGGAGACACTGCATTTTCAAAGAGGTCCCCAGATTAGAAATTGTGTCATTCTGCCCGTTTCTGCCCAGACCTGGAGGTTCCTAAATAATCGCTTCCTTGGTCACTAATTTGTTCTTCCCTGCAGCTCTGCGGCAGTGGGCAGCCTTCCTCTTCCCATCTGATGGATGAGGAAACAGAACAGGGAGAAGGGAGGCCTCCAAGCTCCAAGCTCTGTGCACCTTGGGAGTCCTCACAGGAAGGAGCATAGGTGGGTGTGTGTGGGAGGGAGTCGGGGCTGGGGTGGGAGCAGCATACCCCACGGGGGGGCTCTGGCCCTGGCCCTCCGGTGATTGCGGGCTGCCCGCGGAGGCTGCCGGGGAAGGTGACTCCAAAGCAGCATCAATCACCAGTGAATTAACCAGCCATCCATCAATATTAGGGAAGGGATTGCTTTTTAATGGGGCCAAAGAATGTGTGTTCCTGTGACTCGTGGGAATATTTGTCAAATGCCTGAGAACCTGGTAAATAAGCTCGAATGAACCAGTGTTTGTAGAAACAGATATTAATGACTAGATTCTATAACAGAGCAAGGGTGCCCAGTGTTCGTGGAGCACTTTATGGGGACTGGCTGGAGGTGGGGAAGCCCCGAACATCTGTAGCCCATGGGACTCTCAGAACGACTCCCTATTTCACAGGCCAAGTAGCCGTGGCTTGCTCACGTCTGGGCTGTGCCCTCCACTGACCAGACTGCTGCTAAGGGGTGGCAGTGGGGGGCTGGTGACTTGAGAGCTAGCTTTCCAGGAGACTCCAGTCTAAGGACCACCTGGAGTGAGGGCTTGGGTGGGGGAAAGGGCACTCACTAGAGCCCTGGTGGGTGCCTCCCAGAGAGGCATGGGTCCTTGATGCCAGGGGACTGACATCAAGGACATGGCCAAACACCAACCCCTTCTGCCTAAGGCTGCCCTCATCTGATAATGACCCTCTGGTGTGCAGTGAGGGGCTGGGGGCTCCTGGAGGAGGAGATTCAGCCAGGGTGAGGAGGCTTGGAGGGGAGGGGCGCCATGAGAAGGGGCCTTAGGAGTTCCCTGATAGAATGGGGCTCTGCAAGGGGGAGAGAGGGGGCTCAGGAAGGAGGTGGGGCTCCGGGGCGGGGGAGAAGGAGGCAGTTTCCAAGAATACAGAACAGAAGGCTGGCCCTCTTCTGGCCCAGGCACCCCTCCTGTTCCCTAACCTTGCCCACCTGCCCACAATCCCTTCAAGGCCTGAGTCTCCCAACTTAGCAGGATTTGTAGGTTGATAAGGTCCTCGGGCTCTCCTCTTCCCACCCCTTACTCGACCCTGTCCCTAAGGGATCTCATTTCCTCTGTCCACATCCATGGCTCATCAAACCTGGTTTCATTGCCAGCTGGAAGCCTCCTTTCAGCTGCCTTCCATCCTTTTATTGCTCTCTGCAGGGACCCTCCCCACCCCCAACTGGACCAAGTCTCTGTGCACCAGGGACTCTGCCTGGCTGCCCCCTGAGGACCCTGGATCCAGGCCCAGCCTTGGTTCTGCCTGCAGTCAATGACTATCTCTGAGCCTCAGTGTCTTCCTGGGCTCTACAGTGATGATGAGCCATGTCTTGGCTGCCTCTTGGGGAGCCCAGGAGGCCTGGGTGGACAAAGGTGTGGTTTGGAAGCGCTTTTGGACACAGGCTATCTGCCCCCATATGGCTTTGGGACCCAATGCACTGGGCATTTCTGATTTCTCAGCTCACTGACAGTGCAAGTCTGCTGGGTGAGCCCTGTTTCCCACTTTGACTCCCTCAGCAGCCAGCCCACTGGTTTCAAAATACTCGGGGCAGATGCAGAATGGAGCTTTCTTGGAGCTGCACCATGGGAATAGCTTTGTTCTGTTTCTTTGCCTCCAGCTCCATGTGCTAGGCCTGTCCTGTCTCCACTGGACTTTTGAGGGAAGTCCCTAAAAAGATCCTTACTGACTGATCAATGCACAAGCCCTGACGAACTCCTACTCATCCTTCAAGGCCCATTCAAACATCTTTTCTCAGAATCTCTCCTCTGAGCTCCTGAAGCACTTGGCCCTCTCCTGTCCTGGCCCATAACCATGATTCTAATTTGTTTTATGGTGGAGTTGGTTACAAACATGCTTGTTTCTCTTCTGAGATGGGGAGGGAGTAGGGGGGTGAGGGGTGGTCTTTGAGGAAGGGACTCAAATCTGGCTCTGGGGCCCAACATTGCACAGCGCAGTACATGGCGCCCTTGCGTGTCCCTGTGACT
The DNA here is from genome assembly GCF_011800145.1 of Mirounga leonina. Lineage (NCBI taxonomy): Eukaryota > Metazoa > Chordata > Mammalia > Carnivora > Phocidae > Mirounga > Mirounga leonina. The sequence continues at coordinate 8,797,789 of NW_023270763.1, forward strand.
GGTTCTGAACAGAACAGGTAAAACTGAAGCTTCCAGGTGTGGCCGCCGGCAGGAACTCCTCTGCTGAAACCACAGGCAGTCTCCCCGCCCCCGTAGTAAGGGCCCATTGTGCCCTCGGGCGTGGCTGCGGCACCTGCTTGGCAGAGTCCAGGAAGCTCAATAGAGCCGTTTTAGAGAAGGGCAAACTGAGACCTTGACTTGCCATGGATGTTTCGATGCTTCTTCCCCCCTCCCCCCCGCCCCGCTGGATTGGATGTTTCTGGAAGACATGGACTGTGTCTCCTTGGCGTCCGTGAATCTGAGCCTAATTCAGAGCTCGACGGAGACCAGGCGTTCAGGACAGCTTATTGGTTGAATAAACGAATAAATGAATGAAATTCGTCTGGCCTTGCAAGGGCCCCACCCCGGCTGGATCAGTCTGGCCCCTGGCCTGCCCGCAGGGTTTCAAGCCTCGCCGGCCCCGCCCCGCCCCGCCCCCCCCCGGCCCGCTCACCCTTGCTCCTCCATCATCTCCTGCAGTTCCATGCACTTGAGCTCCACGCGCCGCTTGCGCTCGTGGTCCAGGATCTCGCGGTGCGCGCGCTTCACCAGGCCCGGCTCCGCGGCGCGCAGCTCCTCCTCCGCCCGCGGCCAGGTCCCCGAGGAGGCGCCCGGCTGCGGGAAGCCGTTCGCCGCATCCGGGGGGGACGGCATGCTGGCCGCCCCGTTGTTCACGGTGGAGGACATGGCGGCTGGCCCCGGAGCCGCTGGCCTCGGCCCTACGAGACAGACAGACACCAGGCGGGTGGTCACTTCTCGGCCACCTGCTAAGCTCCTGTGCGCGGGTTAATCCTGGAGATTTAAAGGCCCACTCATGGCTCTAATCCGCTTCCTCTCATGCTTGGGGGCGGGGGCGGGGGCTGATGTCAGGTTAGCACCTTTGGGTCACACCTCAGGGTCACACCAGGCTTTCCCATCTGCAAAGTGGGTGGATGCTGGACTAGAATGCCTCCAAGGGCGTGGGCTTGGAATAGTCATCTCCAGGGACCTAGTAACCACCTAGGCAACGCACTCTCCCTTATACCAATTCCTGGGCCCCTGCTTGCACACCTGCTAGTAACTTCCCCAGGGAACCACATGGGTCTCTGGGAAAATTTGTTGTCTTTTTTTTTAAGTGTATTTATGTATTTATTTAATTTATTTAAGTAATCTACACCCAATATGGGGCTCAAACTTACAGCCCTGAGATTAAGAGTTGCGTGCTCTTCCAGCTGAGCCAGCCAGGTGCCCCAGGTAAAATCTGTCAGTTTTATTTTTGTTTTTCCTTCAGCCTCAGTTACACTTCTCCACCTCACTCTGAACACACACTGTCCTGATGGCCTATGGGGTCACAGGCTACGTGGGCTCCCCACTCCCAGTCGGTTCCCAGGGCAGCCCTGCAGAAGATGGGAAGATGCAGTTGACTGCAATCCCACCACACACGCAGTTTTCAGTTGATCTGGCCAACTTCTCCAAAGCCAACCTTCCAGGTGTGGGCCAGATCCAGAGGGACGCCCACAGGTCCGTCCCCTCCTTTGTTCTGGAAACACTGCTCCTGAAGATGTGACCAAAATGGCACCGACATTAGCTTTGCAGACAGCCGCATCCTCCTGCAGGCTCAGAGTCATGTGGGAGGCAGCATGGCTGCAAAGGCAAGAGGCCCTGGCTCCACACTAGGCTCAGAGTAGAGTATGCACATGCACCATGTGCAAGCACCCTCCTGTGCACCAAGGACCTATCTTGACAGAGGGGAGGCACCTCCAGCTATTTCCATTTCCTTTCTCCTAGGCTCCAGCTAGTTGCTAAGCAACAGAGAGGCCTCCTTCCCAGGGAGTGGGATGGGAAAGAGGGAATTGTGGAGGGAGGTGGGAAGAAGGGATTGGGCATGTCTGGACATCCTGGATGGGGCCTTTCCTGCAACACAACCCCACAACAGTCACTCCCCCCACTGGCCTTGGAGTGATGGGGGTGGGGGTGTTCGGAGCCACAAAAACTGGAAGGCAGGGAAGGGCACAGAGTGACAGGCAGTGATGGTGACGATGAGAACATAAACTCTTTTCATCCCCCTAAATCCCAAGCCCCTGGGTTCTAGGCCAGGCTCCTCTACTCCTTGCTGTGTGACGCTGAGGATGTCACTGACCTTCTCTGAGCCTCTGGTCCCTACCTGTGCCTGGGAGCATCATCTAGACTCTTCTGGAGAGGAAGGCTCTTGGGGCTCTACAGACCAAATCTGTTCTAACCTCTCTCTCCATCCCTAAGCCCTGCCAGCTTCCCACCTCTGTCCTAGCCCAGCCCTGCACCCGGCTCCACCAGGGCCTCTCGTGGGGTGACCCACAAACACCACACACTCATTAAGCCCCACACGGAGCTCTGAGAGCCCTGCTCTCCACCTGCCTTGGCCATAGTGCTTAGCCATGGGTGACCCTTCTGGCTGTTGGTCACCCGCACCAGGGACCAACATGTGTGGACATGTGTGGGGCTTGGAGATCCCTGTTGCTCTGGCCCACCACAGCTTACCTGTCACCAAGTTTGGTCCCCTATCCCCTCTTCTCAACATCGCTTCCATTTATCCACTTGCTCCCCTCCTGTCACCAGCAAAATCCAAGCCCCTCACTCTGATCCGCTGCCTCTACATCCTGCCTCCCCCATCCCGCGCCCGCCACCCCACCATCACCATCAGCAACCTGAGAGATCAGTCCAGGAGCACATCAGACTGTGTCATGCCCTGGTTAATAGCCTCTAGTGGCTGTTGTCACCGTGGGCTCATAGGTCTGCCCTCCCCCCCACCCCGCCCCCCCACTGAGGGCTGCTTAACTTTCAACTCCTAGTGCCAGCACAGTGCCTGAATGAGCAGGTGGAGCTTGATGCACATGGGTGGAACAAATAGAAGATAATTACAACAGGAGGCGGGCTCAAGTACTGCCTCCTGGCAGAGTCCTTAACAACGTGTAAGACCCCTTCACATTTTGCCTTATGCTATCTTGCAACTTCCTCCCTTGCTACGCCTCATCCTGTAGCCAAGCCCCTTGGCCTTGGTCATCAGTCCCCAGACATGTACTCTCTCATTCCTTTGGGCCCTTGCCCATAGAGTTCCCCTGTGCTGGAATTCCATTTCCTCTCTTTTCCACCTGGGGAGCTTCTGCTCATCCTTCAGGGCCCAGCCCAAGTGTCACCTCCTCTGGGAAGCTGTCCCGGCTTCTCAGGAAGAGTGGGCCATTATCTATTTGTGCTCCAGCTTTTGTCCTCACCTCTATAGATACTGAAGTTCAACTTGTTGTTTGCATCTGACCCCCCCCTCCTGAACTGTGAGCCCTTTGAGGGGAGGGATCCCCTCATTCTGGTTCCCCAGAGCCTACCCATCACTTGGAAGAGGCGTGCTGAGGGTATGGGGAGAAAGTGCTTCAGCTCCAGGGGAGCCCACGGAGCCAGGTTCTGAGCCATGCTGCCCTGCATGCTTTCTCTCTGACATGGGCGAGGCTCTCCAGCCTAGAAGTTGGCCTGAGCTCCTTGAGGGCAGCGGGGAGGGGAAGCTGGTGGGAGCAGTTCTGAGCACACTCAGATCTCCAGACCCCGTCCCGAGCAGTTCTATCCCCAGCACTAGGAGAACACCTGGCTGAGATTGCTAGTCCGCTGAGGGCAATCTTTCAGGAATGGCTCTAAGAAGGAAAAGAGAGGGTATATGGGCACGGGGGCAGGGGCCATCTGGATTTTCACTGGGACAGATGGTGGATTCTACCAACTTCAGCTGGTGGGTTGGAGGCCGCCACCAGGCAGGAATCAGATATAGGTTATTGAAGGATGACCCCTGAACGCCAGGCCCCTAAGAATAGTCACTGCATGTGGAGCCCATTTCCTTCCAAGCTGCAGGTGCTGGGCCAGCCGACCAGGGAGTTACTGTAGGCACAAGGTCTCTCTGAGAGGCATCTGACCTTATCTTTTACGGAATCCCTGTGAAACTGCATAAGGAGAGAGAGATATTGTGGTTATTGGAATGAATATTCTGCACTGTTGTAATCGGTGGATAGACTGACCTGTGCTCAAAGGGAGCTGATTCATGGATCAATGTCACATTAGATGGAGGTATTTAGTGGAGGACCACAGGGCTCTGTCCTCACCCATGTAGATCTGGTATGTTCACCACTGACTGGATGGAACATTGATAATCTGATGATCAGATTCATCGAGGACAGCACCTGGGAAGCCTCATAAATAGAGTCAGTTTCTAAAAGGACTCAGTAGGCTGGAAAGATGAAAGGAATTGAAGAAGGTGGAACACGACAGAGACAAATCCCTCACTCTGAAGCTGGATCCCAAGCTAACTTTCTAAAATTGGAATGGGATAGACATGATTTAGAAGCAGCATATTTAGGAAGGATTTAGGGGTTTTCAATGGTCACAGACCCGATTCGAGTCAATATCATATTGTGGCATGTTATCTTAGGCTGCCTCAACAAAGACATGATTTTTAGAATAGGGAGGTGATAAGAGTATACAGGTGGTCAGAATCCCTATCTTCAAATTGTGAAGGATTGTAGAGGATTTAGGCCAAACCTGGCTGAATCTGTAGGGAATCTGATAGGGTTGGGACGCCTGGGTGGCTTAGTTGGTTAAGCATCTGCCTTTGGCTCAGGTCATGATCCCAGGGTCCTGGGATCGAACACCACATGGGGCTCCCTGCTCATCTGGGAGCCTGCTTCTCCTTTTCCCTCTGCCCCTCTGCCCTGCTTGTGCTCTTTCTCTCTCTCTCTCTCAAATAAATAAATAAATAAATAAATAAAAGTCTTAAGAAAAAAATACCAAGATACACAGTTAAATTAAATTTGAATTTCATGAATTCCATAGTTGGGGCATACTTATACAAAAAAAAAATCATTGTTTATCTGAAACTCAAATTTAACTGGGTGTCTTGTATTTTATAGGTCAAGCCTACCTGGGACCCACCCCAGACCTACTGAACCCGAATCTCTGGGGCATCGTTCATGTTTCCCGAGTGATTCTGATACAGACTCTCTCTGGACCAGCCATTGGGAGCTGGAGTCTGGAGCAGTAGTTCTCAGATTTTATTCAGCATCAAAGTCGCCCAGAGGATTTGTTAAAACACAGCTTTGGAGTTTCTGATTCAGTAGATCTGGGGTAGTGTCTGAGAATTTGCATTTATAACAAGTTCTCAAGTGCCCTTCTTGCTGCCAGTCCTCCATCACACACTCGCCAATCTGGGCTGTTCCAGAAGAAAGCCAGGACTCCTGCAGGGAAGTCAGCTAGAGTGGACTTCAACTAAGCCCAAGACAGGATTTTTTTTTTTTTTCCTCTTAGCAATCAAACCTTTAAGAAAAAAAAAGCAGTTCAGTTCATCCTAATATAAGTGAGTTCTCCATCACGGGAATGTTCGAACAGGAAGTAGACATTATATTCACTCAACAAACACCCACCCAGCATCTACTCGGGCCTGAGCCTATGAAAGCCTGGGCATTTGGAGATGAACATGACCCTATCCTGGCCATCTGGGAGCTCATCTGGGAGCTCATGGGCTGGTTTGGGAGACCAGATGGATGGTGCAGCCATTTATTGTGATGGGAAACATGGAGGGCAAATTGGGGGTGCACTGAGAGTGAGGAGCTTTTGGGGGTCAAGCAGGCCCTCACTCTCACCCTGACCCTAACATGATGAGGTCCTTGGAAACATTTACACTGAGTTTCTTTGGAGGTAGAGCAGCAAATGGGGGAAGTCTTTAGTGCTGATTGGCTGTGAGACACTGAGAAAGTCAGTCCCCCTCTCTGGACCCTTTTTCCCCACTGGTCAATGAGGATGGTGGACTCAAAGATCCCGCAGGTCCTTTCCCCCTCTGGAAATCCAGGTAATACTAACTTGTATATATACCGCCAAGCCTTCAGCCTGGCCCCTTCCTGCTGATGTAGTCAGTGGCCAGAGCCACACCAGCCACCCCCAGAGCTCAGCCCTGAGGCTGCCAAGGGCAAGCCCAGATGGGGGGAAGGGGGAGCCATACCCACGTGCATATTAACAATGCTGGCTGATGCCGGGGTGGGGGGCAGCATCTCCTCTCCTCTTGGCCAGGAAGTGGTTCAAGAGCCAGAGCCCTGACTTCCAAGTCTTATGGCTGAATCCCTGGGCTGGCCTCCATCCCTCAGACCCAAGCCAGGCTCCCCTGAGCTGGCCTGGCTGAGAACAGGATGGAACACAGTCTGGCTGCAGCTACCTTCAAGCCCAGCTCTGCTGGGAGAGATTCACTGAAGGCGAAGCAGCCTAGCAGTACTGCAGGGTCCAGTCTGCTGACAGGCACAGAGGCTTCTCAGCTAATGAGCTCATCACTCACCCCAGGGCTCAGAAGGGTAGGATGCTCAGGTACAGTAGCGACCTGGCCAGGTCTGGGGAGGGGGCAGTGGACCACATATGCATCTGATGGGGGAGAGGGGGACGTGCCCTGGGGAACCCTGGCTTGATGGGGAGATATGGAGGCTTTTGCGGGGGAACTCATGAGCTGAGGGACCTTGGTCATGTGACTAAAACTCTGTGCCTCAGTTTCCTTGCCTGTAAGATGGAACTAATATAATAGCATTCTCCCTCTGGGTGTGTTGTAAAGGACTAACCCCTGGGAAATGCTATCCCAGTGCCTGGCATGCGATGAGTGTCTCATGGGTGGTGCTGGTGGTCACTATCGTTGCTTGTCAATGGTGACTGTCCTCTTTTGGACACAATGGGTGTGAGGAATCCCTACACGTCCAGGTGAAGATGCCTAGGAAGCCTCAGATCAGGGATATGAGGAGGCTATGATCTGGGGCCTGGCTTGGGAGTTGTCATTACATTGGGAAGACTGAAGCCCAGGAGTGAACCAGGTAGTTGTTTGGGGAGGGAGGAGAGGGCAGAGGTTGGCCAGGGCAGGGGGTGGGCACCATTCCGAGGAGTTTGCTGGACTGACCTCAGCCACTTTCCCTTCCCTCCCTGTGGCTACTTCTCCCCCTTCCCATCTCAGCCTCCAGCACTAGAGAACCCCCAAGGTGGGCCCCCTGGGGCCCCCTTTGATCCCTAGAGAGCAGCACCCTTCCCTTGGGGGCTCCTTTACCTGCCCCTGCCCTCTAGAGACCCACCTCCCCAGATAGAGTGCTGGGACTCGGGGCCACCACCCCCTCAAGGTACAGATTTCCACGGCTTCAAGCAAGCTCTGGATCCATGGTCACACAATTTAACCACCATCTTGCCACTAAGGTCCTTCTGTCTCCCGTTGGCCCAGGACGGGGGTGGGGAGTAGACAAAGAGCATGGATTCAGAGCCAGAAGACTTGAGCTTGAATTCTGGCTCTACCACTTCCGTCTGGGTGACCAGGGTAAGTCCTTAAATCTCCCCAAGGCTCATTTTTCTCATCTGTAAAATGGAGACAATACCCCCTACTTCATAATGTGGTGGGACGGTTCATTCTTTCAGTGACAAGCTTGTTATGAAGACAGATCCTGATGACCCTCCTCACCCCACCCCATGCTGGGGGAACAAGAAAGAGACCAGAGGGTATCTGTTTTGTGAAGCTCTGGGAAGGCTTCACAAAGGCAATGGTGTTTGAATTGGCCCTTCCAAAGATGAGTCTGTAGAATGAAGAAGGAGTGGAGACAGGGCACAGCACAGGCTGAGGGCAAAGGCCTGGCCCTGCCCGGGGACCTGGGACCATGAGGGGCAGGGTCTGTGGGATGCATGATGCGGTGAAGCCAGTCTGTGAACAGAGGGTGAGCCCTCCCAGAGAAGAAGCCCAGTGTGTGGACAGGGGGGTGGGGAGGGGCAGGCCTCCTGAGTTTCCTGGAGGAATAAAATTCTGATGTGGCACATCAGAAACGTGATGGAACTTACAAACACACAGGAAACCAGGTACTTAGGTTGTGAAACTAAGTCCGGGTCTTTGTAAAAATGAGTGCGCAACCATAGCGGTTTCTCAAGATATTTTATCAAGCTGGAAAAGAAAACCCATCTCCACTGGGTCCAAGGAATCTGGGTGTGCCCCTACTCCACCCCCACCCCTGGCACTGAAGCCAGGCTGCACCCCTGGCACTGACATGTCCCCTGGAGCAGAAGTGGGGGTTGCTCTCCTAGTACCCCTCCCTTCCCTGGGGGACCCTTCTCTCAACCCCCAGGCCATAAGCATGAGCATGGGGAGATGGGCAAAGGTCATCAAGTAGTGGGTAGAACAAACTGGAAGCCTTCCCTGCAATCTGTACAAGAAGAGGGTGGGTCTGGGGGCTCAGGACCACGTAACAGCCCCCTCAGCCCTAGGTTCAGGTCACTCATTCATGTCACAGCTATTCAGTGAATGGCCACTCTGCCCCGCCCCCACCCCCGAGGATAAGAGATGCAGGGGAAGATGCACTAATGCCTATAATGTAGCAAGATGAGTGCTGGGATGGGGGATATGGCAGATACGTCAACTGAGCTGGGTGTGTGGGGAGAAGCATAGCTGGGAGGTCTTCCTGGAGGCAAGATCTTAAAGCATAAGGAGGAGTTTGTGGGACAATGAAGGGGAGGAAGGATGTCCTGGGCAGAATGTGGGGATGTGTGGGAAGAAGGCTTGAAGAGGAAAGAGGGAAGAGCATGAGCTTGTGCATGGCTGAGCACAGAGGGCTGGGGGAGGGGGGCCGGGGAACTGAGGAGCTAGGACCATACCCTGCAGGTAATGGGGAGCCAGTGAAGGCTGCTGAGCTGGGGAGGTCATGGTCAGATTTGCATTTTCAAGGATCTCTCTTGCTGCCCAGTGCCCTCACTTTTGGGGGTCCCTGCCCTTTGGAGAGAGCTCAGACGTAGATCTGCAAATGGCCGAAGAGCCAGCCGGGGTTCAAGGAGCTTACCATGTGCCCTAAACTGACTTAATCTCTGTGCTTAGTTTCCTCACCTGTAAAATGGGATTAATATAAATCCCCCCCCCCCCAGTTTAGGGGTGAAGTAATTAGCCCTTAAATTAAGGGTACATAGTAAGTTCTATGTATAAGCATTAACTGCTAGTCTTACCCATAAACAATGCCAATGGGTCTTAAACCACTACAGGCGGGAGTTAACCAGTAAGACCTATAGATCAGTATAAATCAGAACAGATCAGGTAGATAAGCACCATTCCAAATCAGCACCAGCTTGTAAAGACTAGCAGTCCTACAAGGCGGCTTCTCATAGATAAAACCCCCACAGAGCCTGCAGCATGAAACTGGGGAGTAAGGCACTCAGGCAGGCCAGCAATGAGAGGGTTAAGCAGAGTGAGCTTCCTCCCCGCTTCCTTGGAGTCTCTCTTGGGAGGTGTTGGCACTGCTGTTTGTTACCCAACCCTCGAGAAGATGCTGCAGGGGGGAGGGAGAGCCGCTGAAAGCCTTCCTTTTAATTATTCAGCAGCCGGAGCTTCCTGCTGCCTCCAGAGGAGCTGGGAGGCAGGCTCTGGCCAGAGCCCTGGGGGCGGCTGGGTCTGGCTGGGTTGGGGGAAGGGCCGCTTCCAGGAGGGGCAGGCAGCCTGGCCCACGAGGGTGCTGGCCCCACAGCCTGGGCTGCAGCCCTCGGGGGCAGTGGGGGTCCCACTCCTGCCCCACTGTCCAGCCAGGCCTGGGCGGGGCTTGGAGCTGTCCTCTGCCTACAGCCTGGGTCTGCTGTGGAATGGATGCGTGGATGCGGCAGGGCTGGCCAAACTCCTAGAGCCAGGCTGGGGTGTCCAGGGCAGCCAAGGGAGGGAGGGCAAGCCCACTGTCCACAGGAGAAAGCCCAGGTAGGTTAGTGGGCACCTGAGTCCCGAACAACCTGTCCAGACCCCCTGTGTCTCAGACACACTGCACTCTTCAACACACCAGCCCCTGCTGCTCCCTCTGCCTGGAATGCCCTTTCCCTTCCATTTTTCCCTACAAGACACTGCTCAAGCATTTCCTCCTCTGTGAAGCCTTCCCTGACCTCCCGTGGGGGACGCACCTCTGCTGTGCTCTCAGAGCCTTACTTACCCTTGGGCTGCCACTCTGAGCATCTACTTCTTTCTACTGTGACTGCTCCCTGGCCTGGTGGGGGCTCTCCCAGGGCAGGGGCTCCATGGGCTCTCCAAGGTAACACCCATCTTTGTGTCCTTTGTGCCCAGCACAGAGCTTGGCACAATGCAACCAATCTGTGAGCCTTTATTAAAACATCTGTGAACTTTTATTGAAATTCAGCCTGTGTTTGTGCTGATGGGGAGCTCACTACTTATTTTTTTACCCCTTCCAGAGACCTCAGCAGGAAAGGTCCCTGGTTACTGCTTCAATGTGCCCAGAATTTGCGTTTGTTGGCATTTTTTGCACAGGTCACATTGTCATATACTTGGTAAACCTTGGAGTTCAGCTCTGTCTTTGAATGGGTAGAAAGGACTTGCCTGGCATCCAGGCTCCCGCCGATCAGCCCAGGGCCCCTGTCCCTGTTTCTGCTGGCTCTGATTTGGGGTCCCAGAGCAGAGGACTTGGGTGGCAGGTCCCTAAGGACAAGGAGGCCTCAGCTGTCTGCTCCCTACAGAGGAACCCACAGTAGAGGTGGTACAGCCCTGGCAAGACCAGTGCAGTCCAGGACAGGCCACGGAGGGCCTGAAGCCAGAGTTCAGACTGGATTCATCAACAGAGGACAGTGGGGGAACCCACAGACCAACGCAGACCAGCATTAAGACCAATGGAATAGAGCAGAACATGCAACACTGGTCATTGAAAATAATGCAGACCAGTTCAACTTGGAAGGCAGACCTGTATAGACCAGTGCTGATCCCAAACAAACAAGTAGTCTATTAGTCTCCCTTCCCTGCACTCCGGTGGAACAAAGGAACTCCGTCCCACCCAGCCCACTCTGCTTCTCTTCAGGGTCCTCACTGGACTTCGGATGGCAGACAGCTTCTCTGTGGCTGCCTGAGCTAGAATGGAGATTTGAGGTTCTGCGGGGGTGGTGTGGGGGGAGGTGTAACCGGAGAAAGAAGCTTTTCATGGCTGAGCTGTCACCGATGGCATGGGCTGCCAGGGAGGTGATCTCTGTGTTCTGGGGAGGGTTCAAGCCAGATGGCCTTGGCGAGGCATCCTGGGGAGAGACACCTGTGTGCCAGAACTCCGTACTCTCTGAGGACTCTCCCTAGCTGGCCTTTGGGGCTGAACCTGCAGTGAAATCAGACAAGCCCGTGGGCCGACATCAGTTTCCATCATGCCCTTCACCCGCTTCTCCCCGCAAGGACCAGATCCCTCAGGCTCACCCCTGGGAGCTGGGCTGAGGAAGGGTAAGATGGGCCAGAAGCTGTAGGATCAGATCTCTTTTCCTTTTTGAGACTCAGTTTCCCCATCTGGCCAAAGTGTCAGGGGCCTGGGTGCTACTGGGGCCAGGGTAGCGCTGGGCTCTGAGTCTCCGGTGGTCCAAGACTTAGAAGAATCAAAGTTGGTGGTGATGTGCTGCCCCAGGAGTTCTCAGCAGGAAGGATGTGTGCGGGACAGATAGACAAGCCCCTTCCGCCCACTGGGGAGGGTGACAGGACAAGCCAGGGCAGCGGCCTCCACTGCCCACACAATCTCATTATGGAAAATTCCCTCTATTGACTCAGCTCTAATCAAGCAGGCTGCCCTGGGCATCCCCCCCAGGTTTCTGCTGGGCCGGGTGAGATCAAAGAGAGAGAGCTGGGCTGGGGGCTGGAGCCTCGCCTGCCATTCCCATCGATCCAGATGCGCCTCCTGTTGCTAGGCAACAGCCTCCAGTCTCTTCTGGTCCTTCCTCCCCCAGGGGCTGCAGGATCGGGCAGTAAAGGGGGAGAGAGAGAGAGACCCCACATTCGTTCTCTAGGTCTTCCCTTACCAAGCTAGAGATCTCTGTCACCCAGGTCCCCCTCTTACCCAGGAAGCACCCCTCCTATCCTGGCAGCTTGACCCTCCTGCAAAAATGGACCCCTTTTCTCCCCTCACATTTGTATTCATCTCCAGAATACTCAAAATTCACACCTCCTGTGCTCCACATAAACACTCAGGAAGACAGGCCCAGGGATTCTGGAGAGGACAAGGGACCCACAGGGGGTCTGCGAAAAAGTCAAGGCTACCAACTTCCAGCCCAGCGTTGGCCTCCTAGATGTAGAAGCCATTTAAGCTTCAGAAAGCAGCTCTGAATTCACACTCCCAGTTTTGAGTGGGTTGGCACTTTTTTTTTTCTTTTTCCAAAACGTAGGATGCATTTCATAGTAGTTTTTTCTTTTTTGTTTCAAGTGCTATAAGTTAAAACTGTAAGTTGTGTTTAAAAGAGGCATAAAAATGTACTGTGGGTTTTGGGGGCTGTAATTGACTAAATAATGCAAATCTGATCACTTGATCACATATGATATTTTGCATATTTTATCTACCCTATACTGCTCATCTTTCCCTTTTTTTTCTTTAGCCAAATATATGCATGCCATCCAGCAGTTGTTGTGCGGTGACCTACTTATATAATGGCTTATTTAGGATTTTAAGTTGTCTCCCCACTCCGAGGTCTTTACAGCCCTTAAGGTTGGGAAGTATCTCCCTTTTCCCTCTGGTCCCTCATCAGACCTTTTTATTTAATTCAACTAAAGGACAGGAAGAGTGATACATTTCCCAAAGCATGAAGAGCCAGAACTCAGGAGTCCAAGGGCCCAGCCCTGAGAGCCACTGGGAGATGCCCAGTCCCTGTGCGGCCGTCCCGGCGCCCTTGGTCCTGCCACTGCCGGCCATCTGCTCCCTCAGCTCTGCAGCACCGTATCACCTCCCTGACTCCCCTGCTCAGCCCCAGTCACACACTTCAACTTTGAGAGGCACAGCTTTCCAGGGTCCTTGACAAATGGTAGCCAATTAATGTCAATTAATCTGATTAGCCTAAATAGTTAATTAAGCAGTTAATTAACAACATCATTGACAATAACCTATGGCTCCTGAGGGATTGTGGGTGGGAGGCAGGAATGGTGGGGGCTCTTCTTGCTCTGGGAAGGGGTGAGTCCCTTAAGGTCAGACTGGGTGACTGGGCGGGGCCGCTCTCCCAGTCTCCACCTTGCTCTGCCATCAGCCCCAGAATCTTCATCGGGGCTTTGTCTGATTCCCACCCCCACCCCCCAAGCCATCCCCTGGTCCCTGGCTGGGATTGAGAGGGTCTGATTTATGCTGGAGAGGCTGCACCTCAGCACAGCAGAGGAGGGCTATTGTCTGGAAAACTGTTCTGCCCTAAAATCCCAGACGGGAGTCCCTGCCTCTGCTGCCACCATCCCCACTCCGGACTGGGCACCTTGCTGCTTCAACCCCTGTTGGACGTCCCCAAGCTGCAAAGCAGCCCTGGAAGGGTGTCGTCCCCCTGAAGCCCATCCTACAGCTGAGCGCACGGAACACCTCCCATAGGCCAGACCCTGTGTTTGCACTGGGGGCCCACAACAGTGACTAACACAGGGGTTCTGCCCTCCAAGAGCTCCTAGTCTGCACTATCATTGAACGGTGCGGCCTCTTTGTTCCTACCGTGTCTTAGCTGGGTGATGCTTGTGACTTTATAAACCGCTCTGTGCCTCAGTATCGCCCTGCTGTGACCTGACTACTTCATAGGACGTTGTGAAGACTAATGAGTTAGTACATGGGAAGCCCTTAGAGCAGGACCCAGCACATGGGAAATGCCCAATGGGTGTTCACAGCCTAGGGAGACAGAAGGGTAAACAACCAGCCAGGACAGAATACAAGAGGGGCCAAGAAGGAAGTAGCACGGGACACTTGGGGGCACACAGAGGGAGGAGCGCTTGGAACAAGGTATTGTCCAGAAGACACTGAAGTTCAAAGAGGTAGAGGAAGGGGGAAGAAGGGCATCCGGGCAAAGGCAACAGCATGGGCAAAGTGATGAGGCGCTGGTTCCCAACTCTGGCATGTACAATCACCCGGAGCTTTAAAAAATGCAGATCCCCAGGGCCCACACTGAATCCATCATTATGGGTGGGTCCCAGGAATCTGCTTTTCACAGGCTGTTCTGGAAACCCCGAGGTAGGTACTCTGCACCTAGAGACCCATGGCTGCCGTGGTTCTGGGTGTCCCGGGTTGGGAGGAGCTGAGCTGCAGTAGGAGAGGCCCCTGGCCATGTGGCCCATGTTCTGAAAACACACTGCAGGCCCCCAATTCTCTCCATCTGTCCAAATCATGTTTGCCCTTCCGGGGTGACCTTCCCGAAACAGCTCTGGCCATTTGCTTACCTGCTGGAAACATCCCTTGGTTTCTCCACCACCCACGGGAGAAAGGCCCGGCCCCCCCTCCCCCCAGATTGGCACTAAGGCCCTTCATGAGGTCTCCTTCTCCAGCCTGGTCCTCAGCCCCTGTGCCCAGACCCCGACTCTCCAGCCACACTGTTCCCCAAGAGCTTGGTGTTCTTCCCTCCGCATCTCTGCTCATGCTGTGCTCTCTGCCAGAAATGCCTTCCCCTTTCCCTCCCCCTGGCGAACCTGTACTCCTATCAAGTCCATCTGTGAAGCCAGCTCCAAAGTCAACTGGGCAAGCAACCTCCCCCGCTGCCAGTGACCCAGCTGTCCTTGGAACGCACCCTCATTAACCCATATTCTGTCTCAAAACATTCACCAGTTTATGGGCCTTGCTTCCCACTGAACGGAGGGCTGCTTCTCCCTTTCTCCAGTGCCTAGCACAGAATTTGGGGATGACAATGGTAATTGAGCTGTTAAGTTCAGAGGAGGTGCTGAGCAAAAGTTTGATGTAGGAATGAATGAATGAATGAATGAATGATCATCTCTGCTTTCTGATACATGAGGAGCAGGGGACAGAGGGAGAGCAAATCTGGAGGCAGAGAAGAGAGGTGTCTGGGGACACTGATGGATGAGTCACAGGGACAAATAAGCACATGTCAGACAGGGCCAGACAGGGAGGGGGGACAGGGCTGCTTGGAGGCAGAACCTGCTGAGTGTCCCAGCTTCCTTCCCATCCCAGAAGTTCCCTCTGGTGCCCTCTTGGGAAAAGGGGTGGCTTGGCTCCTCTGCCAGTCCTGAAGCCTGCTCTCCCAGCCTGGGGTTCTCTGTCTGATTCTGAGGGCCAGGCCAGCAGCCAAGGCTGGGCTCCCCATCCTGCCCTGCCCCTGGCCCACAGGCCTTGCTTTCTCCCACGTGCACATACACCCCTGACAATCTCCCGGTGGCATGTCTCCAGTACCTGTCCCCTTTGCAGTCACCTCTTCTCAACCCCCCACTTGTTTGTAGTTGGTCTCTTTCTTTCCATGTTTTCCCCCCACCCCCATGCAGCCAGAGTGGGCTTCCTAGAGGGCAGATCTGACCATTTCATGACGATACTCCAAAGCCTTCTTTGACTTCCACTGCTTTCCAAATAAATCCCAGCTTACAGTGGTTCTTAAGATCCTTCTCGACCTGCGCAGGCCTGTCACTGCCCCCTGGGCTGCCCTCCACCTTCTACTCCCAGGCATGCCTTGTGTGCTATGGCTACATTAGATTATTCATTATCCTCTTAGCTCATCAGGACTTTTCATACCTTTGTGTCCACGCTGTTCTCTGGAGTGTTATGCCCTTGCCTTCTCTGTCTGGCACCTTCCCTGTTGTTCTCGAAAGCCAACTTCAATGCGCCCCCCCCCACCCGAAGCCTCCTCTGGCTGCCCACATCACCGTGGTCACCTCAGCCCTATCAGAACATCAGCTCTGTTCCCTCATACCTGCCTTTCCCACTAGTCTGGGCGCTCCTCAAGGTCAGGATTGGTGCCTGGCTCACCTGGGTCCTCAGTGCTCAGACCAGGACCAGAAAACAGGAGGCACTCTGTAGATCTTGACCATGTGGTCTCACACTCAGATGGCTACCATGTCTGGGGGGAACGCACTGGATTTAATCCTGGCCCGAATCACTTCTCATCACACATCTAGAGGCAGGTATCCTTATGCCCCTTGTACAGGGGAGGAAACAGACCCGACTGTGGAGGTTCGGACCTAAATGAGATCAGAGCTCAGGAGACTGGCAATCACCTGATTCCCCGTTCTAAGCTTTCTTCTGAGGTCTTTTTGGATCCAAGGGGATGTATGACCCTCACATGCTCCTCCTCCCCCAGCAGCTTTGGCCCTCCCCTCCTCAGTCTCTGGCTGACTGTTACACGGCCCAAAGCCATCTCTCCAAGGGAAACCCCCATAGCCAGAAGACCCGAAAGGTGTGTGCCCCACCCAAGAAGGAAGGGTGGAGGGCAAGGTTCTTCTCCCAGCTCTCACGGCTCCCTTGGGAAGCAGTTCCACCCATGTCCAGCCTTCAAATGGCCATTAAAGCAAGCTTTTTGAAAAATCTTTGAAGACATCAGAGAATTCTCAGGATAGAGTGAAAAATAGGATGCCGGCTTCCCTCAACAGTGTGTTTCCAGTTATTTAACTCTAGGTATCTATGAACACATGGACAAAATCCTGGAAGAAATATCCCCCATGTTCACTGTGGCTACCTCTGGGTGGTGGGACTACAGATGATTTCTATTTTCTCCTTGGCTTCTCTATTTTCTCAAGTCTTGTGCAAGGAAGATGTGCCATTCTTAGAATCACAAGAATTCAGTGAGACTTGCTTTTACCTGTCTCCAACCTGGGGAGTTTTGGGGGATGGTGGTGGGGATGGAGCTCAGTATGGGACAGGTCTCAGAGCCACAGGCCCTGCTCAAAGCTAAAAATAAAATAGGTAGGCCAAGAGCACCCCGGCTCGGGAAGCTGCCTGTACCCCAGGGTCTGGTTGGGCCCAGACCACCTCATAGGCCTCAAAGACCCCAGCAGGATGCTAAAGGAACTGTGGCCCTACTTGCCAGCTTCAGCTGGCACAGCAGCCTCTGCATTAGGCGAGAGGCCAGGAAGGGGGTGGCAGGAGGCTGAGGCCAGGCTGAATGCCTAGGAAGCAGCCCCGCAGGTGGATGGGCTGGCAGCATTTGGCTGGGGGTAGGGGTGTCCCTGGGGCTTGGGAGCTGCTCTAGACCTAAGACACCCATGGCCACTGTGGCCTTTCTCTCACGCTGAGAGTCAGCTTGGGCAGCCTGGACCTGCTCACCCACCCCGGTCCGCTAGGCCCCCATTCTGGGTGACATGGAGTCAACAGGGCTTGGCCTCTGGGGATGGAGCTGTCACCCTCCTGTGCCCAGAAGAAGGTGAAGGAGCAGAACCCAGAGGTCTCAGCAGACACTAAACCACAGTGAGAACCTAGGCTGGGCCAGCCTGGAGTCTGTAACTGTTGGTGATGAGCCCCTCCCTGTCATAAGCCCCTCTGCTCATCGGGGCTCCTGCCTCCTCACTGACCTCTCTCTCCCCTCACAGAGCAACCCACCACCCCCCTTCCTCTCTGAACCCACTCTCACTGATTACCCTCTCCGATCCTTCCTCCTCTCTGAGCCCCCCACCCTTTCACACCTAACACAGGTAGGTGTTAGAATTGAGAAGGAACTTTCTTGCCTGACCTCCCCTCCCCACTCAGACTAGACTAGTCACCAGACCAACTCACTCCCTCTCCTGGACCCTGCATCTGCTCTTTAGAGCATCAGCTGCAAAATCCCTCCCTCTCCAAGACACCATGAATAAGCCTCAACCACCACACCCCTGCTGCTTCCCTGGATTTGGGGCCTGGGCACTTGTGTCCTGGGAGCCTCCTGGAGTCTAGTGAACAACTCTGGGAGGAGTATGGAGGGCATCTTCAGTGTCCCTGCAGGTCATGTCCAATCCTGGGCCAGGATGGCTAAATCCTGGCTCAGCGAAAGAATCTGGGGTCTCCACACAAGCCACTGGGCCTCTCTGAGCCATATTTTCCCCCTTTAGTTAAGACCCCAAGATTGTAGATGGGAGGGACAGGTGAATTTTAAATCTCAGCTCCAACTAATAAATCAAGCCCTGAAACACTTGGAGGTGACTTCTACCTCTGCCAATAGAACCACAGGCTTCCCGACATACACATTTATAGAGCACAGAGATCTTAAAATCGTGGTGCTGGCAGGGCTCTCGGGGGTCATGCAGCAAACCCCATCATTTTATGGCTGAGGACATTGAAGCCCAGAGACAGGAAGGGACCCGCTCAAGGTCACACAAGGAGCCAGGGGTGGAGATGGGCCCAGAAAGAAGGTCAAAGGTCCTCAGACTTCTGTCCCAGAGTCCTTCAGCCACCTCTCCCGCCCACCTCCTCCCACCTCCTGCCGGCCCACAGTGCCCTGGCTGACCCTCACCCAGGAGAGCCTGGGGAATTGAGGACAGAGTGGTGTTGTGGAAGCCACACTGGGTCCCTGCGGCAGTGGCTGTGGGCTGCACCAAGACCTTCCTCTGTGACCTTGGAAAAGTCACGTCACTTCCAGGCCCTGTTTTGCTTCTCTGTGAAAGGAGCAAAAACACCTTTGATTCCAGGTTTTGTGAGGGGGAAATGAGGTCACGTATGTGAAGTGACAGGTGCATGGCAGGGGCTCGGAGGGTGTGCGGGAGTTAAGGAAGGGAGGGTGGGCTCCCCTCATCTCCTCAGCAGAGCCCTTGATGGCTTCTGGGACAGGAGGAGCCTTGATTGTGCCCCCGGGGGCAGTAAGAAGTGGGCAGAGGAAGAGTAAAGTCAGTAGGGGAGGCTGACCCCAGCAGTGCTGCCAGTGGCTTGTGATCATGGCCCTGTCTCAGGGGGTGGGGGCTAACCGCTCAGAAAGAAACAGGCAGTCACTGGCTTGCTGAGGTCAGCAAGAGGTTGGCAGGCAGAGGAGGTGAGAAGTGGGTATGGCAGTGAGCAGATGGGCCTGCCCGACCCAGAGTCCCCCTCTGGCAGGCGTGACAGCGGCAAGGGTAGGTTGCGGTGGGAGCACCCAGCTGGCCAGTTCAAAGCACGTTCTGCCTCCAAATATCCCAGTGACCTTGGGGGAGTCAGCTCCTCACTGCACTGCACACCCTCACTCATACACCTCAGGCTGCCCACCTGGAAAGCCCGCATCACGAATCAAGAAACTGGCATTTAACTGGGCCTTGTTATCAAGGGGCTGGGACAGGTCGTCAGCTGCACTTCTGCCCCAGGGAAGACAGCTTGGGTGGCTTCCTGACCTTGGGAAAGTTACTCCAGTCTCATTTCTCAGCGGCAAAATAGGGACAACGATGGCTTCCTTGGGAAGCTTTTGTGAGGACTGAGTGAGTCATCTGCAGCACCGTGCCTAGCACGGAGCCTGGTACGAGGCCCTTGGCCAAGGTCCACCTCCTCTGGGAAGAGAAAGACGTGCCTCAAACAATGCTGAAAACTTTCCCACCTTTATCCAGCTCCTCCTTAAAAAATGCTTACTTGCCTTCAATCGACTAACACTAGCCCAGCATTTTCCAGCCCCAAAGTCATCTCCCATCCATTATCTGGATTATTTCTTTGAACAGCAAAGTAGATGCTGTTAACATGACACCTGTTTTACAGATTGGGAAACAGGCTCAGGAAGGGTCAGTGGCTTACCTGAAGTCATGCAGCTTAGATCTGAACCCATGTGTCTCAGACTTCAGAGTCCATGACACCCTACCCACCTATCCCCACCTCTTAAAATCCAATCAAGTCTTTATTCACCCTTCAAGAATCCTCCTCCACCCCTCACAGGAGAGTGGGATGGGGCATAAAGTTAAGGAGCCCAAAAGCTGGTAATGTGTGGGAGCAAGTTCCTAACCAGCTTGGTCCTATTTCTGGCTGGGGAAGAATTTGGTACCTGCTGGGGCCACGACCTTAAGATGCACAAAGAAAGTCTCCAGCCCCTGCCCTGTTCTCCATCTAAGTTCCTGCCCTTTCTCCTGACACAGGACCAAAGGCCAGCCCCAGGCCCTCCGATGCCAGCAGTGGGTGAGTGAGTGAGGTCTTTGGGGAGTGAGAAGTCACAGCTGGGATAGAGCACAGGCATTGAAGTAGCAGGTCAGACCTGGGTGCCCTACTCTTGCTCCCCACCAAACCCATCCCCACAATGGACCTGCTGCCAGGAGCAGGAACTGCAGGAGGCTTCAACACTGCCCTGGCAGGAGCCCTGAGAGGAAGGGGGAGGAGGATGAGAGGCAGAGGCTGCGTCTCTTCTCTCATCTCTCCTTTAGACCAGGAATTTGCTCTGAGCTCGGGCCCACTCTGAGCTTCAGAAACTCTCTCCAGGCGTTCAAGGGAGGCCACAGAGAACCCCCCAAAATTCCTCGTGGCTATTTTCTCTTCTGTACCCTCCATCCTCTTTCCAGTATTAGAGTAAATGCCATCCTGTGTGAGACCCAGTTCTCGTTGCCAGGCCTGCCTCCCTAGGGGCATTTGGGCAGCTGGGAAAGGGGCCAGCCTGTCCCCTATGCTGCCACCCCCTGCTGGACAGAAGCCCAGCATTCAGGTGGGGGCTTGCTTCCTCCACCCCTCCCAGTGACCAGCATCTCCATGGGGGTCCCTGCATTGATCTCTCCCTTCCCTAGGGAGCTGTTCCTTCTCCACAGTTGGGGGAGGGCAATTGGACCGCATGTGGGGGCCTCCCTAGCATCCTCGTGGGCCAGGCCATGGTCATTTATGCCCAAGGGAATCCTGCCCAGGACCCCGCGGGGTTCCCACTTTCTCCATTCCTCTCAGTGAAATGAACAATGTTCCTTATCTGTTTCCCAGTGTCTCGCACCCTGGATCAAACACTCTTGCCGTACCCCAACCTACCCTCTGCTCCGGGGCCTGTGGACTCTGAGCCCCTGTCCGACCGTGGAGGCCCCGAGGTTCAGCCCAGCCCCAGCCCCTCTGGGAAATGCCCCCGCCCCACTAGGGGCTCTCACCTCCCCGCTGACCGCCGCGCTCCGCCGGGTGCTGAAGCCAGGCTCTCTGGCCCCGCTAGTCCCGGCTTCCTCCTCCGCTCGGCTTGGCAGGGCAGCTCCGCGGCACCCACGGCCCCGCGCCCTCCGTCTCCCCGCGGACGCCGCCGCCGCCGCCGATTGCTGAAATGCTGGACAGCGCACCACCATGGAGGCGGCCTCCCTGCCCGCCCGCCGGCCAGAGCGGCCCGGCCCCCCACAGCGCCCCCCGCAGGCCCGGAGGGGCCCCCGCAGGAGAGGCAAGGAGCGGGGCGTCGAGCGAGGACTCGCCACTGCAGCGACATCAGTTCCACTCCCTGCGGGTGGGAGCACACCAGCACCCTGAGGCGCCCGGGGCCAGGGAGGTTATTAATTTGGAACTGGAAGCAGATCTCCTATCCTGAGTTCTCGCCAGGACACTGACTGCTCAGCTGGTGTCTAATAGGGCCCTGGGATGCGACTGGGAGATGCCCCAGGAGGCCCCTGTTATCATGAATGCCGCCTCCCGGTAGCTGGACCAAGGTTGGGAGGGGACGGGAGGGCCATCCTAACTGGGAGAGGAATTTGAGAACGGAATCTCTGGACCTTCGGGGGTGCTTGGTTGGGCGTCTGGCGTCGTGGGTTCAAGTCACCCTTTGGTTACTCTCTTCGTGGCTTTGGGCGGCCTGTCGGTCCTGCAGCTAACACCTTCCTTTCCTTGACCCAACACTGAGCGGGCAGAGTGCGGGAAAATTCAGGGGTAGGGCGGGCTCCCGAAGAGGATTTGGAAGCCCAGAGACCTTTCTGCAGTGGAAGCCAGGAACGTGAGGCCTTTGCGGGGGACCCACCAGGTGTCCCTGTAGAAGCTTCCTGTCCCAAGGAATGGGTCTGGAAGTGCCAGAGCAGGCTTGAGCAGCGTCCAGACTAGGGTGAGGTGAGTGATGAGCTCTTGGGGCGCAGATTTTAAGAAGGCATTTATAGGACACTGAGAGTCATCCTGGATGGAGCGTGGTTGTTGTGTGTGTGGCTTTATGTGCATGTGTGCCCATCTGTATATACGAATGTCTTTGTGTGCCCCTCTCCCCTCCTCTCCCTGCCCCCCCCCACATTTCTTCACCCACATGTGTCTTTGGAGTGTGTGTGCCTTTGAGTGGTTGGGATCCTGGCACTCCAGGCCCTTTCCATTCTGCTGAACAAAGCTTGGGGTGGGAGAGAGGGGTGGGCCACAGCTGCTGCTGCTGTCACCACAGCCTCATAGCCCCAGGGGCGAGTCCTGGACTGGTCTCCTGCCTTCTGGCTGCATGAATATTTCATCGGCCAGGGCCTTGGGCTGGCTTAGCACCAGTGTGCTCCCTCCTCCTGCCCCCTTTGCCTGGCCGGGCCTCCCAAAGCAGAGCAGGGAGTAGATAGATCAAGGGCTGGGAGAGGTCCCCTGAAGGGGGCCTTGCCTTGCCTAAGGAGCCATGGCTGAGTGTGTGGAGCGGATGTGGGGGAGGCCAGAGGAGGTGCAGGGAGGGGGCATCCTCAGAGGGAAGCCCGTTCCTTAAATGGAGTCAAGTTGGCTTTATGGAACCTCACCACACTGATTTGGTTCCTGACCAGCCCTGGCATCAACTGTTTGGGACTAGTGCCTGGGCACACCTTGCCCTAGCTGGGCACGCTTCCTCTGGCCCTCCCCTCATCTGCCTCCGCAGCCCCTGGCCCTCTGGCTTCACAGTGGGAGGTACTTCAGGGCAGAAGGGGAGAGGGGCCTGCAGCTGGCTGCAAGCTAGCCTTCCCAGCTGCCTTGGGCTCTCTTTCTACCAGACCTGGGATGGGGGAACCCCAGATGCCTGGGCAGCCCCTCAGCCCCAGTACTCCTTTACCCCTTACACCTCCTTGCCCTGCCTTAAAGGAATAGGTATCTTCCTTGGGCTCTCTACTGGCCAGCTAATTTTCCAAGAAGGGTTCCTTCCCTTGTGTTACTCATTTCAACAAATGGCATCACCATCTGTGCTGTTTTTCTCCATTTGCCCCTCTGGGTCCATTCTCCTCTCTTCTCTGCCCTCCTCTGGGACTTTCGAGACTGACCTCTGCAGACAAATTACCCAGGTTCCCTTACCCTTGGCTACTGATTGGGTTCATTCAAGGGGAAGCATCACCAGGAGAATGAAAAACAGGAGGAAAGAGAAGCTAGGTATTTATTCCCCTGAGGAGTTCTTCTCTAGCTCTGGCCCAGTGACCTCTCATCCCCAGCTCCAGGGCTCCTGGCCTGGCTCTGGCATTGTTTGCTCTCTGTGGTCCTTCAGACGGTGTTGGTGACTCCTAAGCTGTGAACCTGGGCGCTTCTCTGTCCTTCTTGGCTTGTTCTCATATCCTGACCTGCAGCTCTGTGCACAGTCCCTTTATCAAGCTCTCTTCACTTAAGCCTTTGGAGGTGCTATCTACTTCATTCTGGGTCCCTGCCCCATGCACCTCCCCACCCAAAGCCCAGCCTCTAAGTCAGAGCCCTATGAGGCGTTGAGCCCTCTGGTTCCTCTTCTCCCTGCAGAACTTCTACCTCCTGGAACTGTCCCTCTTCTTCACCTCCATGGTATCTGCCTGGCCTAGGTCCTGGACCCCTGCCTGGTGCCCACTCCTCCCCAGTCCCTCTCCCCTGGAACAAACATCTCTACTTGAATCACACTCGACCGATGAGCTCTTCAAAGACCTCCCCATATAGAGTAGGGATATTGTCCCCTCTTACCCTCCTTAAAAAAAAAAAAAAAATATATATATATATATATATGCATATATATATACACACACACATACACATAACATAAAATTTACCATTTTAACCATTTCAGGTATACAGTTCAGTGGCATTAGGTCCATTCACACTGTTGTGCAGGCATCACGCAAACCCAAACTGGAACTCTCTACACTTGAAACATTAACTCAGCTCCTCTCCCCTCAGTGACCTGGCACCTGGCACTCTACTGCTGCTCTCCATGAGTGTGACTACTCTGGGGACCTCATAGAGTGGAACCATATAGTATTTGCCCTTTTGTGACTGGCTTATTTCACTTAGCATCATGTCATCCATTTTTTAAAAAAGATTTTATTTTTTTTAAAGATTTTATTTATTTATTTGAGAGAGAGAGAGAAAGAGACAGAGAGCACATGATGGGGGAGGGTCAGAGGGAGAAGCAGACTCCCTGCCGAGCAGGGAGCCCGATGCGGGACTCGATCCCGGGACTCCAGGATCATGACCTGAGCCGAAGGCAGTCGCTTAACCAACTGAGCCACCCAGGCACCCTAAAGATTTTACTGATTGATTGATTGAGCATGAGTGTGGAGAGGGCCCAAGGGAGATGGAGAGAGAGAATCTGAAGCAGACTCTGGGCTGAGCGTGGAGCCTGATGTGGAGCTGGATCCCACAGCCCTGAGATCAGGACCTGAGCCAAAACCAAGAGTCAGATGCTCGACCGACTGAGCCACCCAGGCGTCCCACCTCTTTAAAATTTTTAATAATAGGTGTGAAGTGGTGTCTGGTTTTGGTTTCTATTTGTATTTCCCTGATGACTAGTGATGTCAAACATCTCTTCGTGTGCTTAGCGGCCATTTGTCTATCTTCTGCGGAGAACCTCCCTCGTGTTTATCTTGTCACCACCATCATATTACTCACCCACTTGTGTTTTTTTCTGTCTTCACTCCCTACACCTTGAGGTCCATGAGGGCAAACACTTTGTTCCCTGCTCTATTCCCAGTTCTCACACATAGTAGTTCTGCTCACTAATTAGTTATTGACTGAATGTCTAGATGTTTCCCTTGATGTTTTCCCAATCCATCTTCTGCCTAGCCTCAGCAGCCAAAAGTTTGTCTGTCTCACATTCTGCCATTTGTATCATGAGAACAAAATTGACATGCATGAGGGGCACCTGGGTGGCTCAGTTGGTTGAGCATCCGACTCTTGAAATTGCCTGGGGTCTTGAACTCAGGGTCCTGGGGTCGAGCCCCGCATTGGGCTCCACGCTGAGCAGGGAGCCTGCTTGGGATTCTCTCTCTCCCTCTCCCTCTGCCCCAACTGCACTCTCTCTATTTCTCTCTCTCTCAAATACATTTAAAAAAAAAATAATGCCGTGAGTGAGCCTTTCCAAAGTAGATATGGGACCCAGGGTCTGATTCAGAGCCTGGCACCTGGAGCCCATTTGTGTTCTCCCATTCCCCCCATAGCCAGACTCACTTGCCTACAATCTGTCACTCAATTTGGCATTGCTCACATCCCCCGTCTCCTCCCCTCCCAACCCCTGCGTTCCCCACTGGCCTTTGTAGTTGCTCTTCTCCCAACTATAACACCTGTTCCTCTATCCCTGTCCTTCAACATTCAGCTCCAGGGAGAACTCCCCTTCCAGGTGTCCTCCCCACCCCCCATGCCTGAGCAGCCCTTCCAGGGGCCTCACACCCAGGGCCAAGAGCAGGAAAGACCCTGTGATGAGGGGCCAGGCCAGGCTGGCATCCTTCACTCACCAGAGTTCCAGGCTCAGAGAGTGGGCTTGACCTCAGAACTGGCCCTGCCCTGGGGCACCTGGGTGGCTCAGTCGTTGGGTGTCTGCCTTCGGCTCGGGTCGTGATCCTGGGGTCCTGGGATTGAGCCCTGCGTTGGGCTCCCTGCTTGGCCGGGAGCCTGCTTCTCCCTCTCCCACTCCCCCTGCTTGTGTTCCCTCTCTCGCTGTGTCTCTCTGTCAAATAAATTAATTAAAAAAAAAATCTTAAAAAAAAAAAAAAACTGGCCCTGCCCTTTGTCTCTTACTCTGCTGCATCTCTGCCACCCTCTTTCTGAGCTATGTTGTGTCTAGAACATGACCTCCATGAAAGCAGGGCTGGGCCATGCCTATCTCCACATCTCCCACCCCAGCCACAGGAGGCAAGAGTCATTGCTTGTTGAATCGAGTTGTCTAGTTTTCTGTCTGTCTTCAAGCTGCTCTCTGTCTTTCCCCCTTTTTAAAATTTTTTGCCTCTCCACCCCTCAATCTACTCTGCTCTCTTTTCCTCTGGCTCTCTCTTGTCTCTTTCTATTTATTTTTCTGTATGATGTGATGTAGACGTGTACTTGGGGCCCTTGACCTTAGAGTCCATCCCTCTCTTCTGGTGCTAATTAAAGTGTTCCCTTGACCCTCCGCATCAGAGCCACCTTAAATGCTTATTGAATGCATTGGTGTCTGAGCCTCTGTCCAGACTTACACTAAAGATAGCTATTGCTGTGTAACAAATACTCTAAAACTAAATGACTCAAAACAACAACGATTTTATTATATCTCACAAGTTTGCGGGTCAGAAATTTGGGCAGGGCTTGGCTAGGGGATTCATTTGCTGTACAAGGCATTGAATGGTGTCATTTTTATTGGGGTGGTTTTCAGCGAATGGGTAGCTTGTGGACTGGAAGGTCCAGGACACCTTCCTTCATGTGTCTGGGGCCCCTGGTGGGGACAGCTACAGGGTTGGATTCACCTCGCCTTCTCTCCTTCTCCAGATAGTCTTGG
Organism: Mirounga leonina; assembly: GCF_011800145.1. Taxonomy (NCBI): domain Eukaryota; kingdom Metazoa; phylum Chordata; class Mammalia; order Carnivora; family Phocidae; genus Mirounga; species Mirounga leonina. Next base: position 8,824,006 of record NW_023270763.1, read on the forward strand.
GTCTCTCCATGTGGTGTCTTCAGCAGAGTCACCAGACTTCTCACATGGCAGCTCAGGGCTCTGAATGCGAGTGTTCCAAAGAAGAAGAAGTAGGGCACGACCTAACTTTCCCCATTTTTTATTGGCCAAAGCAGTTACGGAACCCACTGCCTTTAGAATAGTGCTTTGTCATTCATATTCAAAGGTGGGGGACATAGATCCCACCTCTTGATGGAAGGAGGAGCAAGCAGTGGGTGGCCATCCTTTTTTTAAAAAAAGATTTTATTTTTAGGGGCGCCTGGGTGGCTCAGTTGGTTAAGTGTCTGCCTTTAGCTCAGGTCATGATCTCAAGGTCCTGGGATCGAGTCCCGCCTTGGGCTCCCTGCTCAGTAGGGGAGTCTGCTTCTCCCTCTCCCTCTTTCCCTCCCCCAGCTCATGCTCTCTCTCTCAAATAAATAAATAAAATCTTTATTTTTATTTTTAAGTAATTTCTATACCCAACGTGGAGCTCGAACTCATAAGCCTGAGATCAAGAGTCCCATGCTCCACCGACTTAGTCATACTCTCTGCAGTAGACCCACGGATCATGTTCCTGAACTTGAAGACCTGATGCTATGGCCCTCACCCGCCCAAGAGCTCATGCCCCTCAACCCCTGGGCTGTTCCTTTGCCTGGCATGCCTCACGACCCTGTCACCATGGATTTAGACTATCATGCAACAGTCCCCTTCTTTGGCCTACCTCCCCACAGCACACAGTGACACTTGTGTGAGACACGTGGGTAGGTCCCAGAAGGATGGCAGGATTCAAGCACAAGCGGCCAGCAGGCATTTGCAAGAGACTGCACCAGGCATGTGGTGGATGTTGGGCGATTGCATAATCCTGTTCTCACCAGAGAGAAAGACCTGGAACTGGAAGATAAAAATAAGTCCCTTGAACCTCAACTCCAGGGGATTTGTGCAAAGCCACCCAGGGCACATAAGACAAGAGGTGACAGTCTGAGGCCACCTGGACTTGTTGATCCTCCAGTGAGTGATGAGTGTGTATCTGGTGTGTCCCTGGCTAGCTGTGGGCCTGGGGACTCTGAAGGCATGACCACTGTCCTCCGTGCAGGCAAGAGTGGGGAGGGGTCAAGGTGCCTAAAATGTCTTCCAAGACTGGCTGGACTTGAGCCCTCAGGAAGCTACAGGAACAATCTGGGAGGTATTTTTGGAGGAGAGTCTTGAGCTGGGCCCAAAGCGTGGGGAGGGTGTGACAGACTCTGTGGGAAGAGTGGGGTCTGGAGCCAGATTTGCCGCTGACTAGCTGTGTAGATTTGGAAGAGTGATTTAAGCCTTGCTGAGTCTCAGTTTTCTCATCTGCAAAATGGGGCCAATAATACCTACCTGACTATTGTTCTCCTTTTCTAATTAGTATAGATCTTCTCAAGATGATAGCCTGAAGTAAATTGGTGATGTGGGTGAAAGGCCAATGATGTTCTGGCAAATGAGAAGCCCTGGGCATCCAGGTCACTCCCTCTGTCCTGGTAACCTTAACTGCTCACTCTTTGCCCCCAGCCTAACCCATCAGTGTTTCCCTGCAGTGGTCCTTCTTCTTTCCTTGGTCCCATCCCTGTTGCCCTGGTGCCCCCTCTGTGCCCAGCACTATGTGGGGTCCACACTGCATTCAGGGGGTCATCGCTTCTCTCCCTGTACCTCTGCCTAACCCACCGCAGGCCTTGTCTCCTGTCCATTTCCTTCCCCTCCTCTGGCACATCTCTCTCTCTCTCTCTGCAGAACCTGGGAAATTGAGGAGTCCCTTGTGGCAGACAGGCAGGGCTGACCTTGAAGTGGATCTTTAATAAAAAATGAGCAGAAGCGGCAGCCTCCCCTGCTCACCTCCCCTCCTCCCTCTTGCCTCCTGTTCCATTCTCCTTTGCCTGTGAATCTCCCATAAGGGGCACTTGCTCTGGGTTAAGCATTGCCTTCATTAGGGAACTTTTGGAGGGCACAAATCCCTGGGGTGTGGGACCGTGAAGGAAGGAAGCTTTTGGTGCCATTGGGGAAGTGGTACGGGGAGAGGGGGCTACCATCTAAGACTGTGGGCCCTGCCTGATTCTGCCTTAGAGCTTTGCATGGGAATCCACCCCACCAAGCCTCACAACTGTCCCAGTGGTTCAGCCCCCACCCTGGCCCAAGGCCATCATGGACTAGAGTTGTGGGGCCATCAGCAGCAGCAGCAGCATCAAGTGGACCCAGGAGTGAGAGTGGCTGACACTCTCAACTCAGCCTGATCCCAGTGTTGTGTTCATTCTCATTCTTTCAAATCCTCATGATGAGTCTATGAGTTGGAGATCATTATCCCATCTCACAGATGAGGACACCAAGGATCAGAGAGGTTCAGAGCTGCCCACAGCCACCTGGTCCATAGGTGACCAGGGCAATGACTTGAATCCAAAACCCAACTCTCCCCCTGGAACCACTGGCCTCAGAGCTGCATACAGTCTTACTTCTCCTCCCTGGGTCTGGGGTCCTGACCACTGCCCTGACCAGGGCAACCAACTTCTCTTCCCCATTAAGGCTGGAACCCCTGTAGGCCCTTGAATGTAGTCCCTGTAGGTAGGACAGACTTCCCAGAACCAGGTTGCCAATTCCCTGGCTCCTCAGTATGTCCTTCTTTCCCCCTGGACCTTTTGGGATCCCCACCTCTGAACTGTGCACATGGTGGGTATGTGACCCTGGCTGGCCCAGCCACTGTGCCCTTAGGGCTTGAATAAGTCTTACAGGTATATGGGAGCTATAGACACATGTATGGATGTGTGTGCACAGATGAGCAAATATAGCATGTGTAAAGCATGTGGGGGAAAATGACTATATGAATTTGCAAATGAATGAATGAATAAGTCACTTGAATGGATAAGTGAATGAGGTGTTGAGTCAGTGGACTCTGCCTGCCAGACAAGGTAGATGCAAGAGCAAAGACTGCGTCCTCTCTGGGCTCTCCCTTCCCGTGAGGCCCGCTGTGACAGAGATGCCCACCACATGTTCATGCTCCCCTTCCAGAGTGGATAGTCATCAATGGGATCTGAATGCCCATCCAGGGACTACATCTCCCAGCATTCTTTGCATGTAGATAGACCATGTGACTAATTCTCACCAATGGAATGTGGGCAGAAGTGACATTTTCCTATCAAAGGAGCCTAAGAAGCAGGTGTGTCCTCTCT